>NC_044907.1:96806055-97065695 GCF_001633185.2 Quercus lobata
TGAGTGTTTTTGGAATTTTGGGAAGCATTGGAGGATGCCAAGGATGGTGGATGCTACGGTCTAGTAGCGGAATCTGGTAAGCTAGAAAAGAAAAAGGTTCGGCGCAACCTCGTTGGAGCAAGAAGCTTGGAGGGCTTAGGTACATCGGGTAGATTAGGCTTGGAGGGCCTATTGCTGTTCATGTATCCCAACTACATTTTCTAGTGGATTATTGACCGCTTGGAGGGCGGCGGAGAGGTTTTACGCCGAGGGCTTCGGTTTCCTCTTTGATAACACATCGTGTGTTGTCCTTGTGTTTGCATCTCTCTTCCCTTTATCTTTGCCTTTTATTTTTTGTTGTGGATGTGTTTTTGTTTCGGCTTAGATTGTTTACCAATTCTGTATTAAGCTTTTGTTCATGTTCCGCACATTAATTGTTTGATTTAAAGCTTGTATTGGTAATTTGTATATTGGGGGTCTAAACGTTCAAAGGTGTTTATACACGTTTTTTGAACTTTCAATTGGTATCAGAGCGGGTTCACTTGTTGTGGTTTAAATACCTAAGTGTGATCCTTGACCCCTTGTGTTTATTTGCCATGAATTGTGCTTTGTATGCCTCTTTGCATGATTTGGTTGGTGATGAATGTAACATGCCACGTGTTTGTGAAAATGTTTCTATGAGTGTTAATCCTTATAAGTGTGATGACATGTTATTTGAATCTATGGGTGTTATTGACAAACTCTTGAAGAAAAATGCTAAGAAGTTTCAAAAGAATTTGAGTAAGTTATTTTGTGAAAAGGATGATTTGATTGCTAAGCTCAATGAATCCAACAAATTGGTTGAGAAATATAAAAAACTTGCTGAAATTTCTCTTGAAAAGCTAAAAGAGTTTGAATGTTTGAATATGGACTTGGATGCTAAACTTGTTTTGTCTAACAAACTTGTTGATGAGTTAAAATGTGAAAATGAATCTCTTAAGATGCATGCCAAGTGTTTGATTGCTGAACCCATTGATAAAAGGGATGATAATATTTCTTGCAATCATGTTGTGGTACCCGATCTTGTGCCTATTGTGTGTTCTACCTCTAAGGACAAATCGATGTACATTCCTCCACATAAAAGAAATCAAATGGTGGAGAGAAAGGCTGTTAAGTCAAAGCATCTTTTTAGGTCTCAACCTAAGGTTTTGAATGGGTCTAAGTTTGTTCCAACTTGCCACCATTGTGGTGTGATTGGTCACATAAGACCCCAATGCCCCAAGTTAAAAGGAGAACAAACTTTTGTTGTTAGAGCCCTTCCCAAAAAGCCTAGTGGACCTAAACACATTATTTGTCACCATTGTGGTGCCTTTGGTCATCTTAGACCTCATTGCTCTAAGTTTCAAGCTCTTAAGAGAATCAAAAGAAAAGAGAAACTTGAGCTTTTTGGAAGTTGTGCTTTGAAAGCTAAACCGGATTGGATGGAAAATGGTAAGTTGTTGAAGAAAGTGGTTAATGCTCTTACCTCCTTGTCTATGTGCATCTCCGGTTCTCATTCTTCCAACCCTCTTCTCACTTCTCTTGAGACACTCATTCCAAACAATCGTTCTGTTTAGATGAGAAAGGGTTCCTATGGTTGAGCTTTTGCTCTTTTAGTCCTTGATCTAATTCTTTCGATCTTTGTAGGACCCTTCATGCATTAAATGTCATATCTTCATGCATTTTGTGCATCTTGCATTTATTTATATGCATTATTTTGTTTTTTATCTTACTTTTATATTTTAGTTTTGTGTGAGTAAAAAATCCAAAACCACATAAAAAGTGAAATATTCAAAAAGTTTGATCGTATATGTTTAAGCACATATCACATGTGAGTTTGGCCTTGTACCTTTGTACAAATGGCTTTGTGCATTTACGAGCTTAGCTTGTTATTTTTGCACTTATATCTTTGTGGGAAAAATCTTGACATCTTTGTGTGATTGTTGTAAATCGATCTTCAAGCTTGTCATGAATGATTAGTCAATAGTCATGTTGGTTTTGATACATGCGTAGACTTGTGCTTATATCTCTTCCCACTCTTTTATTTTTATTGCTTAAAGAGCTCAATAAATGTAAATCTCAAAATGAAAAGAGATAATGAGCTGCAAAAGCCGTCGCATATACTAGTATTTGACTAGGAAAAAGGGAAAGCGACTTGTATTGAAAATGCGTGATGCCCAAAAGCCAAAGGCTTGTTCATCAAATTGAAATATCAAAACTTTCAGGTATCAATCTCAAAAATTGAGATGTATTGCTCAAAATGAGTTGTATTGATTCAAAATGATCAAATGATATGAATTGTAAGAAGCCAAATGAAAAGCTTCAATCTTATGTAATCATTTTCTTGTGGGAGGTCATATATGTTCATTTCTGTAATTGAGATAGACCACTTGACTTAGTACTAGTTGTGTATGACTTGATTGAATTGATCATTGAAGTTTCACTCTAGACTAAGGATTATTCCACATTTAATATGCACACGCAACACACATGCCTAATGTTCAATGAATGTCTTATTCATTTGTTAGATTGTACTTGTCTAAATGTGATGTGTGTGTGCTCAATCATATATGGTTCAATCCAAAAAGATTTTTGATCATTTTATATGTTTTTGGAAGTGATTTTTATCACTCTTTGTGTTCATGTTTAGTGTTTACTTTGTTTTTCATTGTTTAAACATGTTCTGTATTGAAAAAAAGGTGTCAGAGTTTTTCGCGGCTCAGCTGGCGACTCGCCAGTCGCGAAACCCCAGTCGCGAGCTCATCCAGAAGCTTTTGGCGACTCACTCACGGCTTGCTCGCGACTCACTCGCGGCTTGCTCGCGACTCACTCGCGACTCGCGAAAATTTTCGCGACTGAAACTCGTGACTCGCGGCTTGCTCGCGACTGACTCGCGACTCGCGAAAATTTTCGTGACTGAACCTTGCAACTCGCCCAGTCGCGAAACGCTCAGAAACAGCTTTTTAAAGGGCTTTTTGTGGGAAACTTGTTTTAAACCTCTCCCATCCTCTCTAAACCCCCTCTTTCAATATTTTTACATCAAAACCCAATCAATTTGAA
Organism: Quercus lobata; assembly: GCF_001633185.2. NCBI lineage: Eukaryota > Viridiplantae > Streptophyta > Magnoliopsida > Fagales > Fagaceae > Quercus > Quercus lobata. Next base: position 96,809,113 of record NC_044907.1, read on the forward strand.
TGATTTTTGATTCCATTAACATTTCTAAGGTAATTACAAATTCTTTTCATTATTTTTGATCCTTGAATTATGTTTTGGAGGGTTTTGTACTCTTGGTTGGGATTTTTATCATAGGGGTTGGGAAAACTTAATTTTTGTTAAATTTCTTCATGAGATTGGTTTCTTTTGTTGATTTGCATTGGATGTTGGCCCCTTGTGGCAAAAAGAACATGTATTAAGGGTGGATTTTATGATGTTCATGCATTGTTTCACATTATTGTTCATGGTATGCATGCTAGGTGTTCGATAAAATGTCTCTTAGGCATTTTCTCGCTTGTTTGGACTTCGATGAGTACCAAATTTTGGGGTTTCTCATGTTTCCTCATTAGGAACATGTTTGGTTCATTTGTTGTGTATTTTGCACACTTTGCCCCACATGTGCATTTTTCATGCATTGGTCATGCATTGCACTTAGCCACCTCTTGCACACACCTTTGCTACCCTTGTCATGCATTGGTCTTTACCTTTTTTCTTCATCCTAGTATGTCATGTTTACCTTATGCTTTGTAGCATGTTACTTTGTCTTAGGTTTGAGCTTCATTTTCTCATTCATCTTGCACCCCTCATGCATCATTATCATTGTTTGTTCATTCATCTCTTGCCCTCTTTTTTCCTTGACCCTTTGTCTATTCCTGACAAAAAGGGGGAGAGTATGCTCTAGAGAGTATACTGGAGTGTTTTGTCATTTCTATATGACTCTTGTTATGACTCTTGTGCACATCCTTAGGGGGAGAAATTCTATTTCTCGTGCACATTTGTAGGGGGAGAGATTTTCCATAGTGGAGATGCATATACCAAGGGGGAGAAGACATTGTGTTAACTAGAAAACTTTGTTCTGTTTGTTTTCTTGTTGGCTTTATGGTGCTTTGAGTTATGCTTTGTTGTTCTCATTGCATCATGTTTGTGCTTTGGACATGCATATAAGCATCTTTGAATGCATGTTCGTATGATCATTTGCTTTGCTATGTGATCATTGTAGTCATTTCTATATGACTGTTTTGGTGTATGATCAAGTTGCTCACATGTTTCACATCATGTTTACTTGATCGCAATTTACTTGTTACATTATACTTGTCCTTTTATTACTTGCTTTACCTTGAGGGTCTAATGTATTTTGTGCAAGTGTTTCAGGTTACAAGTATATATGTTCCTAGTGCATCACAGCTTCTCATCATTTTGAAGGGGAGAAATTTTAAGCACTTTTAGTTTATATTGTTTAAGTTTTTATTCAATATAATGTGGTTTGTACCCATGTTGCTTTTGTAAGCTTTTAGGGTTTATGTTCTTTTACTTGTAGGTTTTATGGTTTGTACCATGCTTTATGCAGCCTCTATGATTTTGTTAAATCAGTACTTCTATCCAAATGTCATGCATTTGCTGGTTAAGTACTGTCACTCTTGTGCCCTTGTAGGATTGTTCCTAGATGCATATACTTAGTGTGTTGTGCATTGGTTGAGTGTAGAACATGCAAGTGACTTGTATTGAGCTTGTTTACTTGTTTGTTCAAGTGTTCATTCCAAGTGTGAATGAGCATTATGGTCACTACCTTGTAGTGATTGCTTTGTTGATCTAGCCATGGTTTGTTTCTTAACTCCATTTTTGCTTGATCACATATAGCTTGCTTCATATGCATTTCATGCTTTTCTGCATACAATAATCATGGTGTATTGTTGTGTTTCAGGAGACTCATGTTCATATGATTCAAGTGCTTCACAGTTTCTAGATTTAGGTGTGAGTGAGTTTTGCCATTGTTCCCAAACTCACGTTTAAGTCTAAAGTCTGTTTTAGGGTGTTTTGTCACGGAATATCCAAAGGGGGAGATTGTAAGGTTGAATTTAATCAACCATGTGTTGGCTTTATTCCATGAAAAATTTGCTTGTAATACAGCACTTAGAAACCTTGTATTTAGGTGGGAATCATGTAAGGGTAGTGTGTGAGAGAGTGTGAAGAAATGCTCAAGACAGTGCAGTGAAGTAGAGACTCGCGGCTAGGACTCGCGGGTGGCTCGCAAGCTTGCAAGCCGCTAAAAGTTGCACACGCGCAGAGCATGTAGGGGAGCTGAACAGTCATGCCAACTGGAGCACTACAGGACAAAAATCCAGACTGGCCATTTAGCTAGCTCGCGGCTTGAACTCGCGACTCAGTTAAGTCGCGAGGTCAAGTCGCCAGTCAACCCTGTTTTGGGAAAGACTGACTCTTCGCATTCCATTATCACACTAGTATAAATACCCCTCATTCCCACAAAATATGTGTGGCTATTCAGAAAGAAAAACCTTAAGAGAGGTTTCTTCAAAACACCCACCCAATTAGAGAGAGCTACTCATTCTTAGAGAGAAACCTTTGTAGTCTCTTCTCATTCCCTCTCTCATTGTCATACCTATTGAGAGGAGATTTCTATCCAAACACTACCCACACCAATTTAGAGTGTTGAGTGTTTTTGGAATTTTGGGAAGCATTGGAGGATGCCAAGGATGGCGGATGCTACGGTCTAGTAGCGGAATCTGGTAAGCTAGAAAAGAAAAAGGTTCGGCGCAACCTCGTTGGAGCAAGAAGCTTGGAGGGCTTAGGTACATCGGGTAGATTAGGCTTGGAGGGCCTATTGCTGTTCATGTATCCCAACTACATTTTCTAGTGGATTATTGACCGCTTGGAGGGCGGCGGAGAGGTTTTACGCCGAGGGCTTCGGTTTCCTCTTCGATAACACATCGTGTGTTGTTCTTGTGTTTGCATCTCTCTTCCCTTTATCTTTGCCTTTTATTTTTTGTTGTGGATGTGTTTTTGTTTCGGCTTAGATTGTTTACCAATTATGTATTAAGCTTTTGTTCATGTTCCGCACATTAATTGTTTGATTTAAAGCTTGTATTGGTAATTTGTATATTGGGGGTCTAAACGTTCAAAGGTGTTTATACACGTTTTTGAACTTTCATATTCGGTTTGAGGTAGAGACGGGGGATAGAGTGAAGCTTTGGACAGATCAATGGTGTAGGGACTCCCCACTTCTTTTGACCTATCCGGGTGTGTATGGGATTGCTTCCAATAAAGAGGCTTCAGTGGCCTCCTTTCTTGAGCGGTTGGGGACAGAGGATCGGAGAAGTTGGGATGTTCGCTTCATTCGGAGACCAAATGATTGGGAGATGGGTGGTGTGGATGATTTCTTCCGTACTTTGGGTTCTAATTTACCTCATACTGAGAATGGAGATCGTATGCGATGGAAGCTGACGAAGAATAGGGATTTCGATATCCGATCGTTTTATAATAAGTTAAGAAGTCCCTTGCCCATTATCTTTCCGTGGAAAGGTGTTTGGAAGGTGAAGGCTCCTCGGTAGGTTTCTTTCTTTGTATGGATTGTTGTATGGGGTAAGATCCTTTCAAGTGACAATTTGAGGGATAGAGGAAGGGATTTTGTTGATTGGTGAATTATGTGTTGTTGTAATGGGGAGACGGTGGATCATTTGCTACTTCATTGTGGTAAGGCTTACCAGTTGTGGAGTTTGGTTTTTAGATCATTTACGATTTTATGGATCTTGCCAAGATCGGTTGTGGACACTCTCTTTGGTTGGTGGAATTGGCCTGGAAAGCATTCGTCTACCATTTGGAATTTAGCTCCGTTGTGCCTCATGTGGTGTCTTTGGAGGGAATGTAATTGGAGGACGTTTGAGGACATGGAAAGTTTGGGTGACCAACTATTGGCTTCTTTCAGTGGCTCCCTTTATGACTGGTCTAGGGCTTTGGGACTCACCACTAATGATTCTCTCCCTATTTTTCTTAGCTCACTCCTTTGTAATTAGTTTCTGTTCTTTTTGTTTGTCTTTCTTTTTTCTCTGCTCTCTTTGTATTTTTCCTCTGCCTTATGTTTATGCCTAAGGCAGTTTTCATGAATATACATCTATTACTTATCAAAAAAAAAAAAAGAATGTTGGCACCAGATTCCATACATCCATTGAAGAAATGGTAAACAAACTTGATTTGGCACAAGTAATAAACCCACAAAAGCAAAAGATGATGGCAAGCCAATACAGGTTCCTCCAAGTAAGAAAAGCCTTATAGAAATTCAGATAGGAAACTTAAACAGAATCTTAAATTTTTTTTTTTTTTTTTTTTGGTGACAAAGTTAGAGCAATGAATCTCAAGAATTCTATTGTTAAAGTAAACATTTAGTCCTCAAATCTTAGCCTATCATAGCTTGGACATGATGATTCATTATAGTTCTTAATAATTTTAAGTTTGTGCAAAAAGTTAATACTAACATAAATTTTCTTTTAGGGTAAATTCCACAAACCACCCCTGAGGTTTGTGATAATATCCAACTAAGTCTAGAACATTTAAAAACCTACCCATTTCATCCAAAAAGACAATTTTGTCCCTGAAGACATTTTAATCGCTAACCCCGTTAACTCACCTCTCATCCTTGTCTCTACTCGCTAACTACACCATCTCTCTCTCTCTCTCTCTCTCTCTCTCTCTCTCTCTCTCTCTCTCTCTTCTGTTTCTCAGTAAACAAACAACAACAAAAATGCTTGAATGAAACCAACAATCAAAACTCACTTTCTTTGAATGAGGAGGAAAACACAACAAATTTAAACCCAAACCACAGAACATGCAATCAAGAATCAAGAACTGTGACAAAAAATCAGCCTCTCAACTAAAAATCCTAATCTAAGACCAAAACCCAATCAATCAAAACATCCTCTTAAGAAAAACCCCAAATTCATAGGCCTCAACAAGAAAATTTTTTTGCTCCTCCCTGTGGCTTTGTGACCGTCCACCACCAACCACCCCCACAGAAAACCCACCACCACCAATCGAAACCTAACCATCCCTAACCCACACCACGACACCGTCACAAACACCATGAGAGAGAAAACCCAAACCCTGCAATGTTGATCCACACCAAAACCCACGAATCACCACTTACACACACAATGGTGCCGCCGCAAAGACCACGAGAGAGAGAGAGAGAGAGAAGGGAAAGACTCCAATGTCGATCCACACCAAAATCCACATGTCGTCTAGGGCCTGCTAGATTGAAGAGTGGGTTAGGGGTTTTGAGGGAATGAGAATCAGATAGGGAAGAGAGTGATTTTCAGTGAGTGGGTTTGGGGTACGAGGTTTTGTGGGTTTGGGGTTTTAAGGGAATAAGAATCAGATAAGGAAGAGAGTGATTTTCAGTGAGTGGGTTTGGGGTATGGGGTTTTGTGGTGGTTTTGGCTGAGGTTCACCATGGAGGCTCTACGCCGTTGAGATCGGTAAGATCGAAGAGGGAAGAGAGTGATTTTCAGTGAGGAGAGTTGATGGTTGAGGAGGCCTAGACTTTGGCTGATCGGAGATAGAGTCATGGAGGCTTGGCCATGGTTGGTTTTTGGTTTCTGGAGAAAGCTCCAGATCGGAAAGACACAGAAGGGAGAGCTCCGCGTGGGTGAGAAGAAGAAAAGAAAAAAAAATTGTTTAATAAAACGGTGCACAGACGGTGTTAGTAACCTTTAGGGACAAAATAGTCTTTACAGACCAAAGTGGTCAATTTTGGAACATCTTGGACCTAGTTGGTATTAACCCAAACCTCAGGGGTGGTTTGTGGAATTTATCCTTTCTTTTATCTCCAAATAGATATTAAGAAAAAAGAAAAACTAAAATGAAACAATTTATTTAAAGGATAGAAGCATATAGACTAAATGTGTAACTTCTGAAATAATTTTGAGAAATTCTAAGCAACCAAACACTAATAGAAGTTGAAAGAAAGAAAGAAGTACCTCGGGGCTAGACTGGGATTGCTTCTGGGACAAATTGAGCTCACCTTTCTCCAAGGTAACTGCACCAAACGCACCGTACTGCCCTTTCATAACCGGACTCAACATAGAAGAAGAAGAAGAAACAGTCGGTAGCGCTACCAAGCAACGCTCCAATAAACTTACGGAGGAGGAGTCTCCTTCCACAGCTACTGACGACGAAGAAGAAGAAAAGTCTTTAAGTACCAGAACTCCCCTCCTCTTTTTTTCTTGTTTGGATACCAAGAAAATTACATAGGATAGGGTTTTTTAATTTTTTTTTGTCTCTCTCTAAAGAGCTCTCTAAAGAGAGAGAGAGAGAAAGATGTGAAGATTAGGGGTGGCAAATGGGTGGGTTTGGGGCAGGCATAATTGGGTTGGGTATATAAAACCCATTTATCCATTAAAATCCACTTAACTAATTCCTTCTAACCCAAATCCAACCAAACCCAATTATTATAGGTAACCCCCAACCCATCCAATTACCCAATTATCAAAATTACCAAAATGCCACTAAAGTAAAAATGACCAAAGTATTCTAAAATCTTCAAAAATGACAAAAATACCCCCAAATTTAAAATGACCTAAATACCCCCGAAACCAAGAAAATGACCAAAATGCCCCTGAAATCCAAAAAATGACCAAAATAAGAGAAAGAAGAGAGAAACCCAATCTGAAAGTTAGTTAGGTGAGTTGACTCGGGCGTGTTTGGGTGAGTCAAGGCCGGCTTTTGATTTTTGGTTCTAATGGACTGGGCTGGGCTGGGCTGGCCTAACTAACCATCGCCGGATGGTCTTCACTCTTCTCCAGCTCCAACTAACCATCACCATCAGCATAACCTGTTGGTCGTTTCTTCCAGGCGTCAAATTACTATTATGCCCCCCAAAATCCTCTTTATCAAAAGAAGAATAACCCGTTCATCCAAGCAATTAAAAGTAGACGTAAATGCATTTTGGTCCCTATATTTTGGGCCAATTTGCATTTTGCTTCCTAAATTGATTTCATTCCTATTGTCATTCCTATTTTTATAAAATCGTTTCTATTTTAGTCCCTACCGTCATCCAAGTAACGAAACCCTATTACGTGGCAAACGGAGTGCTTTGGTTGCTAACATGGTCCTGACGTGGCACTGACATGACATTAAAATATTATTAAAAAAATTTATTTGGCTTTTTCAATGCCACATCAGCATTTTAATTTTTTACTTTCATATTATTATTATTATTTTTGGCCTTAAATCTAATATTATTATTATTATTATTGCTTTCATTATTTTTTTCCATAAGAACATAACATCCTGTTCTTCATGTTCTTCCCAAATTCAAGAAATAAACCTTGCAACCAATCTAATCTCTAGCAAACCCAAATCCAAATCCAGCAACCAAATCTAATCTCCATCAAATCCAGAAAAATAAGAAATAAAACCCAGAATCAAGAGCAAACCTAGAACAAGAGCAAACCCAGAACAAATGCAAACCCAGAACAATGCAGGTGAACCTAGAACTGTTCTTCATGTTCTACAGAAAAGAAGACGAAAACTTGCCCAGAAAATTAATCAAACCCATGACCCCATGAACCCAGAAAAATCATCAACAACTCGAAACCAGAAAAATCGAACTTCACATTCTCACAGTCAAACCCACCGATCAGTCAACAAACCCACATCCACAAAGTCACCAAACCCACTACCACCATCGTTGATCAAAAAAGAAAGAAAAATGGCAGTTTCACAATTCTCAGCAATTTTTTCCACTGGATGATCAGAGGAGGTTCTAAGATAGAAACCTAAAATCCATTGTAACTCCCATGGCCAGAAACCAATATCAAACCTGATGTCACGCCACCCAAGCCTGTTGGAGGACCTCCATTTTGGGAGCCACCACCGTGAAACCCACTGTGTCAGTCCAAACAGCCATAGTTTCTTTTTTCTGATTCTACCAATCTCAGCCACAAAACCTACAGACAGTTTCAGTCACCAAACCCACTACCACTGATCTCCTCTTCTAATTCTTCTAGGCCGATCTTCTTCCCTCTTCTTTTTCTCAATCGTGGTTTGGGATATTTTTCAACCAACCCAATCTGAGAGCAAGTCGTCTTAGATCGAGAGAGATAGAGATTAAGAGAGACAAATGCCACACAAACTAATTTGGGTTTTTTAGCACTATAAATACGCATCCTGATGTCGTTTGGGATATTTACTAATTTATTTTTGTTTTGATTTTACTTTTTTGGTTTATCTTAAAATAAAGAAGAAAATGAAATAGATACAAACACAAACACAAACACAAAAATGCCAACATAGAGCGTGAATAGTGTTAATTTAGTGTTTGTTTCTTAAAAAAGTTCAAGAAAAATTGAAATAATTGCTGTAAAATTTTTTTCTCAATATTTAAAACTTTAAAGTTTTTTTCGATTTTTTAAAAATAGGGACGACAATAGGAACGAAATCAATTTAGGGACCAAATGGGAATTGGCCCAAAATGTAGGAACCAAAAGTGCATTTATGCCTTAAAAGTATTCAACTATTGATAAGTTAATAGGGTTTTAAAAAAAAAAATTGAAAGGGATAATGATAAGTTAATGAATAATAATCATAACCTAAAAAAATAAAAAGGCAAAAATTAATGGGTTTTGTATGGAAAATGCAATGAATAATTTCATTCCAAATTACATAAATTTGATAAATTTCAAGACTAACAAATTTTTTTGATAAATTTCAAATTAATAAAAATGTTATAAAAAAATGTTATGATTTAAAAAAATATAGTAGTTGAGAATTTGAAAAATGTAATTGTTGGGAATGAATAAATGAAGAATATAGAAAGATTAAAAAAAAATGAAGATTAAAGAAAGAATGAAAAAATAATATTTAAATTGGATAAAAAAATTATAGAGTATGCTAAAAAGTGTACTTGAAAAAGTAGATAAATAAAAGACAAAATGTACTATTTACTCTCCAAACATTACAAAAATATAAAGAGTCTACTAGAGATTTTTTTTTAAAAAAAATAAATTTTTGTATACAAGATAGAATTTCTACACTAGAGATATTCTTAAGATAGTTATCTCATTATGAGTACTGTTTATGTACTGTGAAGGTCCTAAAGTAAGGAATGGAACTTAAGCAGAAAATTAACTAAAAAAAATCTATTATCCTTGTAAGTTCAGGAGGCTAATCACCTTGAATTGATTAATCTATCTTTTAATTATCTCAGTTCACGACATTTGGTATCAAAACATTTCGATTTACATCTCCATCAAAAAAGCCATACTAAAAAAAAAAAAAAAAAAAAAAAAGCTCTGTCAAACCCACCCTTGTCATTATTAAAACCTGCATCCCACTGGTATAGTCATAATAATGCACAACCAAAAAAAAAAAAAATTCACCATGTTTCCACTTTCCACTAGGTCATTTCGCTGAAACCAAAATTTTTTTTCCTAACTTGACCCATTACTCAAAACATCACCCATCCCACTTGCCAAAAAGGAAAAAAAAAACCCTTTATAAAAATCAGTTTTTACATCATGCTTAAAGTTGACTAGCCCATATTAGGGATGGCAATGGGGCGGGGCGGGGCGGGGCCGAAAGATAGGGTCTTTGTCCCCGCCCCACATGGTTTTGTCTTGCCCCGTCCCCGCCCCGCCCCGCATGATGGGGAATACTTTCTCACCCCATCCCCGCCCCTTGGGGCCTCGCGAAGCCCCACCCCGCCTCGTAAAACTCTACTTTTTGTTAATTTGCCCTACAACTAGTACAATTTTTTTAATAAAACTTATTTCATTAATAAAACTATACTTGAAATTACAAATTTATCCCATCAAATCAAATCAATTTTTAGAAAAAATTGAATAATATATCCAAGTGTTTAACAAGACAATCATAAAAATAAAATAAAAATCTCATATTATAACACATAACAAAATAAAGACAGAGAATCACATTGGGTAGAATAAAATATGCTAATATTAATATGTTTGTTTAAATATTAGGGTTTTAGGGTATGAAAAATTTACAATTATAACTCTTAGTAATGCAAGGCGGGGCGGGGCGGGTCTAAAAAGTCTAAACCCATCCCCGCCTCGTCCCATGGTGCGAGACTAAAATCTTACCCCATCCCAGCCCCACTGCCTTTGCGGGGCGGGGAAAACCCGTCTCATATTATAACACATAACAAAATAAAGACAGAGAATCACATTGGGTAGAATAAAATATGCTAATATTAATATGTTTGTTTAAATAGTAGGGTTTTAGGGTATGAAAAATTTACAGTTATAACCCTTAGTAATGCAAGGCGGGGCGGGGCGGGTCTAAAAAGTCTAAACCCATCCCCGCCCTGCCCCATCGTGCGAGGCTAAAATCTTACCCCAACCCAGCCCCACTACCTTTGCGGGGCGGGAAAAACCCGCGCGGGGCGAAGCGGGGAGGGGCGGGTTAAGCGAGGCAGGGAAAAATTGCCATCCCTAGCCCATATCAAAGCTTCAATCCTGAAGAACAACAAACAATGTCAGAGCATGTCAACCAAATGTTAGAGATTCTCAAGGACATGTCCAAAAGCATACCAAAGATGGAAGTAAAGATATAAGATTCATGATATCAAATTATAGAGGTCTTAGATAAACAATCTAATGTAATTTTGGAAATCAAAGAACAATCAAAAGTACAAGAATCTCATGAAATTTTGGAGAATCAAAGTGATGTACTCCAAGCATCATCAATAATTCTAGAGTTGTAATATGTTGGAGGATACATTTGCTATACAAATTGGATTTTTTTTTTTTTTTTTTTGAATTTGAATAATAAATTAGCAATAATAGATTAGGTTGTTATTATTTAAAATTTGTATTTGATAGGAGTTAGTTCTTATTTGTTAAGATAGTTATCTCATTATGAGTATTATTTATGTACAGTGAAGGAAGGAATAGAATCTAAGTAGAAAATTAACTAAAAAAGTTTATTCTTCCTCTAAGTTCATGACGAGGCTAATCACCTCGAATCAATTAATCTAACTTGTAAGTTCTCCCCAGTTCACAATAACCATACCCACCAAGATTTAAATATTCCAAAATTGATCTTGTTAACTTTTAAGTTATTTCGTAAAAGTTACGTGTTACACTTTGTTCATATGGTTTTATAGCTAATATAATAATGTGCAGGTCGATATATATACATAATTATTATTAAAATGTTTAGCAAAGAAAAAAAAAACATAATTATTATTAATATAATATTTAGCTAGAAAAATAATACATATTTTTTTTGAAACAGAAAAATAATAAATATTATTATATATTATATAATGTAATTCACTTTAAATAAGACTCTATTATCAAGGAATTCCAGCAGGTTAGGCAGTGTCCACCGAGGAAGGTGCACCCAAGGAGACCATGGTGGAAACCTCCAGATACGGGTGTGGGTTCTTATTTTGGATAGTACCCAACCCCAAATGGAAACAAGAATCCTGGGCCTCCAAAGAGTTTTATACTTGTTGTTTGGTGGATTGGGCTTGGTTCACTACAGTTATATTGGGCTGATTACGAACCAAGTTGTGCGCAAAACATAGGCCTTACAACGCATACATACTCATACATGCAAATATATACATATTGTAAAGCAAATGGCTGAGGAATAGTAAAATAATAAAGAAAAAGCAAGTAAGGACGTTAGGGATCCTCAGAAAATAAAGTGATATGTCACTATATTAAGTTTTTTTAATACATTGGGCCCTATTTTACTGGGATATGCCATGAGGTTCAAATAAGTTCAAAAGTCATAGACTTGAATAGTTCTTTGTAGGCTTCCAAGACTTGTGAGAGTTGAATCTCCTTGAATCAAAGTGTATCCTCTAATACTTATCACAAGATCCCTCACTATGTCCCTTTCTTTTTCTTTATTTTTCTGAGGTTTAATCATTCTTTCTAATGCTTCTTTTTACTATGATTAACTGATGCTGAATGTCTTTTACTAATGGCTTAATCCCCTTTTTATAGCACATTCTTAGGGTTTTTGGTGTACCATTGATTCCCTCCATTTGCTACCATAGGTACTAGAACCAATGTTATTGAGGTGACTGGTCATTTCCTCATTTTCTCACTATATTCTCATTTTGAGGTTTCCCCCCAAAAAGTCCCCAGTTGACCTTCCTCTTTTGGGGGGTCCTAGGGGTTGACTTTTGATCTCCTTTTTTAAGGCTTCTAAAGGGACCTTTTAAGAACCCCCTTTTGGCTGCTGAACCCTTTGCATTTTCTCCAAATGGGTAGATTCTCCCCTATTAAACTGAAAGATCCCAAGCCACTTTCCTTCATGGTTCACCTTCCTGCTTTTCTTGAGGTACTAGGCTTCTTTTTACTAAGTGTTGATTCTTAAGTCATCAACTCTTTCTGGGTTATAGGTTACTGATGGGACATGCCTATCTTTGTTTCTTTTGTCTATGAGCATGCTTTCTTGAGCTATCCAAATCTCAAATGATTCTTTCCTGCATTTCCCGAGGATCCCTCCTCGTTTTGACAGTTCCAAGGCATCCTGGTCCAGTCTCTTTTTGGGCTCCTTAGGAGCTCTTCTCACAAAAGCTGGGCCATGCTTCCTCTACCTTTTCTTCTTTTTCTAAGACCTGGGGCTTGCCCATTCATGAGCTTGGGCTTCCTTTTACCCATTTTAAATGGGTCTTGGTTCACGGATTGGGCCCTCCTCATTTTTTAGGGCTCATTAGTTTTGGATTTCAACACTTGTAATATTTTAGATCTCAACAGCGGGTTATGTTAAGACTAATTTTGATGGGGCCATATTTGAGGATTTACATGTAACAGGTATAGGCATGGTGATTTAGGATGAGCATGGCGAGGTGATTGCTGAATTGGCTGAGAAAATTTCCATACCAGAATCAGTATTGACCCATGAGACTTTGGAGGCTAGATAAGCGGTTCAATTTGTTCAAGAACTTGGCCTTCGTAACTCCATCTTTGAGGGCGACTCTGAGACTTCCATTATTGCTATTAGTAAAGGACAATTATTACATTCGTCTTGTGGACTGTGGTAATATTATTAAAGACATTCTGTTGTCTTCTAGCTCTCTTCTAAACTTTTCTCTCTCTCACATTTGTAGGCAAGGTAATGCTTTAGCTGATGTCTTTGCCAAAAGAGCAAGGTTTTCTTTTCCATTATTGGTTTGGGTGGAGTCTATTCCATCAGATCTTTATAATTGTTATTTGTTGGATTTTTTAGCTATTGAATAAATTGGCTTCTTTGGCCTGTTTCTCAAAAAAAAAAAAAAAAAAAAAAAAAAAAAAAACTTCCGAGAAATTTTGAAAAAAAAATTCAATTGAAATTCTAATATCTAGAGCTTCAAGAAAATTTTCAAAAAATCATGATTTATTTTAAAGTATTTAAATTGTATAACATAATTTTTTTTTTTTTTTTTGTTATAATAGAAATTCGATTAAATGCTTCAATAATGTAACTTAAACTAATTTTATTGTTGAATTTTGGTTATATTAACAGAATATTTTATTACTGCTAATTGTTATCATACGTTAATAAAATTTGGATTTTACATAGAACTTTTTTTAAAAAAAAAATCTTTTATTTAAAGGATTGACTTGATCTCCTAGAGTCCCACTTAAGTAATTAAGGATTGACTTGATCTCCTAGAGATCCACGTGTAGCTTGATCTACTTCTTCTCTTTTTGAAGAGTGTCGAGGGTTCTTTTTACGTTTCTTGTACCTTAGACACGCATCTGGATGTCATTGGAAAACGTTTAGTCTAGGCTTTTTCTAAGAATGGGCTCTAAAGTACCATTCTGCCGTTGCCAATTTGTGTGTAAACGTTGAGTCCAAAGTCCAAGGGAAGACACTATAAAGTGGGCTTATCCTTTATTTTTGCCGCAGAAGGAATTTTTCTCTAGTTTCTGCCATAGGTCTAACTTTTCTGTTATGCAGCAAAACTTTCTGCTGTGCAGTAAAGCTTTTTGCTGTGTAGTAAAGCCTTCTATTGTGCATAAAAACCTTCTGTCGTGCAATAAAGCCTTTTGCAATGCGAATGACTACTCTTCATTTTTTATTGCAGAAATACTTTTCTACTTCCTGCACATAAACAAATCTAAAACCTAAAGAAAATACCAATCAAGCAAATGTTAGCTTACATGGGTTAGCATATTCTCAAATATATACATACACATATTCATAAATATACTTATACAGTTATACGTATTCACATATACATCTATAAAATATATTTTGCAGAACATGAGAAACAAGATATATGTATGTATATATATATATATATATATACTTATGGCATCATAATAATTAGTTTGTGTCAAAAGTAAAATACGTAATAACAAAGAAATGAGAAAGTTTTAGTAGAATAGGTTTAGCTAGTATAATAGCTAACACGGTAAATATAATAAAAAGGTGCTACAGCAGAATGACTGGTACAACAAGTAAAGATACCACAGCAGGACAACTAATGCATCAAACGTGATAAAAACGTGCTATAGCAGAATAACTAAATACAACAAATATAAGTTCTAATGAGTGAAATCAAATATATTTGTGATCAAAATCAAATATTGAATCTTCCCATAGAATAAGTAAACCAAAAAGGAACCCAAACCCTAATTTGAACAACCTTGTTATAGGCTTCTGCCATCAAAGTCGTGCATTTTGGATAATAGACCTAAATGGCTACTAGCCAGGGGCAGAGCCACGTTGTCCCTTGAGGGGGCCGTGGCCCCTACCAAAAAAAAAAAAAAAAAAGTCCAACAAAGTAGGTATGAAAATTGATTGGGCCCTCCCATAGTTGGACATCTGCCCCCCCCCCCCCCATATCCCCACTATTTTTCCCACTCCCAGCTTTAGTTTTAGGCCTTTATTCTCCCAGGCTCCCACCTTTAGTTTTAGGCCTCTCATACTCCAAATAAAACACAAAGTTGGCCCACTAACATTTAAATACTAAAATCCAAACACATAACAACAAAACTTCACTTTCTTCATCTAAAAAACCCACCCCACGGCCCCCATGGAATCCCTTATTCTTTTCTTTTCTTTGACTTTTGTGATACACTTTCCACTTTACTTCTTATTCTTTTCTTTTCTTTGTCTTCTCTAATACACTTCCCACTGGTATCGCCTACCAGCCCCCAAAACAAACTCAGCAGCATTAGTCCTCTAGTCCCCGAAAAAAAAAAAAAAATCCTGACCAATTTTTTCTTTCTTCCTGCTTTCTAAAACAAATCACTTAGCATATTTTATTGTCAAATTTTAGGATTTGGAACTTGGTGACTACCTGGTGAGTTTTCTTCTCTTATTTAAGCACTAGACATTCATCTATTTTCAGTGTCTTTTTTTTATTTTCTCAACTATCTACACCTAAATATTCACATGCTCTTTATATTTTCATAGATTTTTAGAGAAATATATGATTGAAGGCATGGGGATGGAGATAAGGAGATTGTTTGTGATGACTGATGAGTCTTGAAGGGAAGAACATCTACAGTTGTAGGCAATAAGCATTGCCACACGGCCCACCCATTTTTGCACTTTGTGATTCTGTGAAGACAAAGTGTATAAGGTAAAATTATTTTGATTTATTACCTACTTTTGATTAGTTATATATCATGTGGCTGTGGGAGTTGTTAAATTGTTTGGTTTATATTGTGTACAAATACTTGTGTGTTTAATTTTTGTTTTTGTTTGAGAGGTTATTATTAATTAAAGTTGTATTAAAAAAATTAAAATACAAGAAAATTTTAATAATAGGAATGATGATGATTGATGGGTTGACTGTATATATTATAATGGAAATTTTGTTCTTTCTTGAATATGAATAACATCCATATAATTAAGTAAAAATTTCTAATTAAAATTTTATTTCTTAAAATTCTTTTCAGGTTAATTTGAGTCATATTCTTAAAGCTAAAAGAATTATGAGCAAATGAAAAACAATTGATGCATTCTTTAAGAAAAAAGATGTTAGCAATTCAGAAGTTAGGACACTTGTGGCTGTAGAAACAAATGTTGATACTTCAATGCCTGATGAACACCCCTCCAAATGTTCAAGAATTCAATTTGAAGAGATAGATCATGATCCAGGATCACGTAAACAAATATGTGAATTCCCTATCAACAAACAAGATGAAATCTGACGAGCTTATCTCAAAGAAAGTACATCTCAACCTAAAAGTATAGACTATCCATACAATGATGATACTCATCGTCGTCGATTTCAACCTTCATGGTTTGAATCACATAAGGATTGGTTGGAATACTCACCTTCAATGGATGTGATATATTGTCTATCTTGCTATCTTTTTAGTAAGAAACCAATAGGTCGTCCCGAATCAGATGAATTCGTTTTAACAGGTTTTAATAATTGGAAAGAGGTGAAAGATGGAATGAATTTTCCTTTAATTCGTCATGAAGGGAAGATCCAAACTCTCCACATAAAATTGCTGTGAAATGTTGTGAGGATTTAAAGAATTATTCACGACATATTGACAAGCTAATTGAGAAACAAACGTCAAAAGAATTAGAGAATAATCGGTTGCGGCTCAAAACCTTAATAGAGTGTGCTCGATGGCTAGCATTCCAAGCTTGTGCTTTTAGAGGTCATGATGAAAGTCTTGATTAAAAAAATAGGGGTAATTTTATTGAATTGATAAAATTTACATTAACTTTCAATGACAAAGTAGCTAGTGTTGTCTTGGAAAATGCTCCAGGAAATGCCAAATATACATCACCCACAATTCAAAAGGAGATTTTGCATATTCTTGCTAGTAATGTGCAAAATGCTATTCGTGAAGAAATTGGGGATGCAAAATTTTGCATTCTTGTTGATGAAACCTGGGATGAGTCGAAGAGAGAGAAAATGGCCATCATTTTGAGGTTTGTTGATAAAGAAGGTTTCATTAAAAAGCGTTTCTTTCATGTTGTGCATGTTAGAGACACTACTGCATTGATTTTAAAGAATGAAATATGTGCTGTCCTTTCTCATTACAACCTCCACGTTGAAAATATTCGAGGTCAAGGATATGATGGGGCTAGTAACATGCGTGGTGAATGGAATGGATTACAAGCTCTTTTTCTTAAAGATTGCCCATATGATGTAAGACAAAATTTACTATTTAATTATTGTAATTTATTATTATTGGTATTTTTATGTAAAAAAACGTTATTTTAGGTTTAGGTGATTTATTTCCTTGTTTTTAGGTGCATTTAATACTTTTTAGGTCAAATTTGGTTCCTGTTATGGTTAGGTATTAATTAGGAGTTATTTTAGAATATATTTTCTTGTCTGTCAAGTTTTATAGAGCCCTTAAAAAGGCCCCTAAGTCTGTAAACGTTTTTGGATAGACTATTATCAATAAACACAGACGTTTTGTCAAATTTTCTTCTGGTGGATTCCAGTTTTATTCACCTTGTGGATTCAAAGAACTCCTCGTGGATTCGAGGTTTACTACCAGAAACTAACAGTTTAGTTTCTGTTCCATCAAGAGAGCATTGTGTGTGCTTTTCTTCAGGCTTCCGCGACATCACCATATGCTTATTATGTACATTGTATGGCTCATAGGTTGTAATTAGCTCTAGTTACAGCATCTAGAGAAGTAAAAGATGTTCATCAGTTCTTTGATCATTTGGTTAATATTATCAACATTGTTGTTGGTTCTAGTAAGCGTAATGATGAATTACAACATGCTCATGTAGAACAAGTTGAGAATATGATGGTTTCTAATGAAATTGAGACTAGAAGAGATGCAAACCAGATTGGTACTTTGCAACAAGCTGGAGATACTAGGTGGGGATCTCATTTTCAATCTATTTGTAGTTTGATTAAAATGTTTGATGCTACTTGCAAAGTTATCAACACTATCTCTGAGGAAGGGACTAACTATAAACAACGCGGTAATGACGAGGGAGCTTATCAGGTATTAACATCATTTGAATTTATTTTAATCTTGCATTTGATGAAAGAGATAATGGGAATTACTAATGTTCTTTGTCAAGTTTTGCAACAACATTCTCAAGACCTTTTAAATGTCATGTATTTAGTTTCAACTACAAAATCACTTATTCAAAAGTTGAGAGATGATGGATGGGAGCCTTTACTTGCTAGTGTTATATCATTTTGTGAGCAACATGAAATTGATATTCCTGATATGAATGCTCATTACACTAAAGGTCGAGGTAGATATCGTCGTCAAGATGAAGATTTAACAATGGAACTTTAGTTTAGAATTGGCATATTTATAGTTGTAATAGACTTTCAATTGCAAGAATTGAAAAGTAGATTTTGCGAGCTAACAACGGAACTTGTCATTCTTAGTTCAGTTTTAAATCCCAAGGATGCTTTTAGATTATTCAAAATTGTTGATATATGCAATTTGGTTAAGAAATATTATCCTCAAGATTTCACTGAACATGAACAAGAACTTTTGGAGTCTCAATTGCAACATTATGAGCTTGATGTGATAAAACATCTAGATTTTAAGAATATGAGTACAATTTCCAAGCTATGTAGGAGATTAAAAATTTCAGAAAAGTCTAAAATCTATTTTTTGATTGATAGACTTATTCGTCTTGTGTTGACCCTTCCAGTTTCTACAGCAACAACAGAACGAGCTTTCTCAGCTATGAAGTTGTTAAAAACAAGACTTTGCAATAGAATGGAGAATGAGCTTTTGGCAGATAATATGATAGTTTATATAGAGAAGGAAATTGCAGGGAATTTTACTGTAAAGATGATAATGGATGAATTTTATCCCTTGAAAAATCGTCGTCAGGCATGATTTGATGTGAGTGTTCTTTTTTGCATGTCTACATTGAACTAGATAGTTTTTTTTATGTTTATTAATGTTCAAGGATATGATGATATATGAAAGTTGATAATTTTGTATCCAATAGACTTAAGAATTATATTTAGTATATCTCTGTTACAACCCGGCCCCCCCAAGTAATTATTCCTGGCTACGCCCCTGCTACTAGCTATTACTTTTGGAGACTTCAAAGAGTGGGTTTGCTAAGAGGGAGGGAAAAGATGGTCTATTGATGCACGCCCCTAATTCTGCTGTGTTTTCTCTCTCTTTTTTTACCACTTTCTTTCTTTCTTTCTCTCTGTTTTTTTTTTTTTTTTTTTTTTTTTTTTTTTTTTTTTTTTTTTTACTCTTAGTTTCTTACTACTCTCTTGTCATGGGTTGTTCTCTTAGGTACTTCCCCTCCTATCGGGTCTCTCTCTCTCATCCATGGCTATCTCCTCCTTTTTTAGTGAGCTAATTCAATGGGATTTCTCCCTTTTATCCCTAGGGCTTCACCAACTGTTTTTGGTTTGTTGTGGGAATCCCTTTAGGACTACCCACCAACCTATTGGTTGGCCCGACTACTGTCATTGCTCAGTACATGTTTGCTGCACCACTACTCATTTCACAACAAAATTTCTTTTTGTTTGTTCTTTCTGTATACCTCTACCTCTAGGTTCAAATGGATAAGAATTGGGCTACCTCACTATCTAGCTTTATAGCATGCATCAGATGGTCCCAACCATCTATTACTTCTTTTGGCTAAGATACCATCCTAGCAAGGTATATTCCCAAAAGAAGTCACGGCAAGAAACCAAATATAGACCCCTTTTCCCCCCACCACTAAACCACACCCTTTGAATCCCTTTGACTGAGGGCCCACCTCCTTTATATTGCCTGGGTACAGGTTAGTGGTGCTCCGGCCCTTCTGTGCTTGCTCCACTATCTTCTATTTTTGTCTTCTTTCGTTCCCACGTCATAGCAGATTAGTTCTGTTTCGTTCTGCTGCGTGTTTTTTGTCTTATTTCTTCATGCGTTTCCTGTTGCGTTTGTCATTTCCTTTGGTTTGGCTTTTCTTTCTTTCATGTGATTCTTGCTACTGACACTTCCTGCTGTTCCTTGTTTCTTTTCATCGTGCTTCTTCATATCAGTTTTCATGCCTATCTTTTTTATACAAAAGGATTTGGGCCTTTGTGGGCCAAATAATGTTGACTGGATCAAAAGGGTCTTGGGCCCAATTTTATCTTCATCTGCCAAAGCCATTCTGCTGAAGAACTATATTTTGCGGCAGATTTATATTCTGTTGTAGATTTGTAATCTGCTACAGATCTATGTTTTGCTGTAGATCGCTTTCTCTTGCACTTATTTCTTTGGACCTTTCTTGCTCTTCGGTCTTCTTGGTGGGTCTTTGGGCCTTGCTTTTCATTGGGCTTTCCTCCGTATAGGCTTTTGGGTACAGATTCAAAAAATGGGCATCAACAAAGAATGTTTATCTTTTTTTTTTTTTTTTTTTTGGTGGAAAAGAAAATTTTATTGAGGAGTAAGTTTGGTACCAAAACTAATTCCATAACTTTGTCACAACTTTACCACATGATGACCTGTGAGTGGTGGAATCATGGACTCACATGGACCTTTCATTTTATTTCCACCACTGACAACTCGCCACATAGAAAATTTGTGACAAAAGTAGTGAAAATTATTGTGGTACTAGAATTCTTTAATAAAAACAAGAAACAAGGCTCCAAACGAAAAGGTTAACAGGCTTACTCTTTAAGAGACCATTTGGCTAGAGAGGTTGTAGCACCATTGGCTTCTCTTGGAACCCAGCATAAGGAAGCATGAGGAACTACCCCTATTAGAGCAATGATTTCTTGAATTGCATTCTTAATTCTCCATGGCACATTAGTAACCTTGTTCAGAATAGCTGTCAGCTGTGGCCCAACAAATTTGGAGGCTTAAGGCTATATATTTAAATGAGGCATTTTCGTTATCACTTAAATAATATTTAACTAGTATTTAATATCATAATTTTTTATAACAAAAATCTATTCCTTTTATTTTGTAATATGTTTTTTTTTTTTTTTTTTGGTAGAAAAGCTAAATCTATAACAAATTTTACTAAAAAAAAACTTTCAAATGATGTAGAAATGTATACGATTAGTGACACTTCAAGAAGATAATAAACAAGTATTTGAATGAATGACGTTAGGGATATTATAAATTTTACAACATGAGGCTTACAAAAATGTATCATTAATCACAAAAAATAATTCAAAAATGCATTTAATAGGTTATTAACGTCCACATATCATATTAATTGTCACATCAATTTGTAAAATTTTCAAGTAAAATTAATAATATTTCTAACATTTTTCTATCTAAATTATTTCTTGCGATTAGTGACACATATATTTTTGAGAGAAAATGCTAGAGATATAAATTCTTTTACAAAAACTTTTACAAACTAATGATGTGGTAAATGATTATAGATAAATAAAAAAAGTGATGTTATCGGTGGACCCAAGAGAGAACCAGGAAGAATTTGGCTACAACAACAGTTTGTAAAAATTTTGTAAAATAGTTTGTAAAACTATAGCATTACTCTATTTATAAGACATATGTATTTAAAGTTGTATTATCTCTAGTATTACTCAATACTTTGGGACTTCTTAAAAGTAGAGGAAAATTATAAAACTAATTTTTTTCTATATCTCTAATTTTTTTTATTATAAAATATATCAATTTTTACCCCAAAATTTGGAGCTTTCCTCTAGAAGGGGCCCTAGGTGGTGGCCTAAGTGGCCTAGGCCTAGGGCCGGCCGTGACAGCTATGATGCAAGTCAAGGAATTACCTTCGAAAATGACAACTTGGTAATTGGATTGGGAAGCAATGTACGTAGCCCATGCCTTAGCTTTGTCTTGGAGGGGGTTGTTGGAGTTTACTAACACACAAGAAACAATATCCCTTTCCAGTCCTTTACCACTATCACTACTGCTACTATAGATTGCCCTACTTCTGCATCCACATTAAATTTGACTGTACTCATTGCTGGTTTAGACCAAGATAAGGTCTCCTAATCTGCACTGAAGAGTTAGAGATTGTTCTAACATTAGAGTTCTCCACAAAGTTTTTGAAAAGACATAACTTTAGAGACTCAAAATTTGGAACTTTGCCTTCAAACACCTTCTTATTTCTAAGGTTCCATATTTTTTCACAAGGTGTTGCTCCAAATAAAAGGAACTCATCTCCTCTCTAGCTTTCTTCTCTTCTTCTTTCTCTTTTCCAGCTAGCTTTCCTTGGATATCTCTCTATGCAGCACCTCTTTCTTTGGCACTTTGCAACATCAAAAAAAGCTTCACAAATTATCCTTGATTTGTGCACTTTACAAAAAAAAATGTTATTGGCACAAAACTCAAACCTTGTTGTCTCTTTCCTTGCATTACCTCCCAAGTGAAAATCCATTTTTTTGTTTCTTGGTTTCACGCTTTATTTTCCCTCTCCCCATAGGGAGGACTTTTAGGCCAAAGCCATCAAATTCTTTGTAGTATTGTCAATTTATAAGACTCTTTTCCTATTCCCTCTTGTAAAAGAAATACATTAATCCACACAAAAAATCATTGACTAAATCAACCAAGCTCTAATAGCTGTGTCTTACAATTTAGGGTCGAAGGTGGGTTCAGATTTGGTAGTTGTGTCCCAGTGATGGCTCCAAGAATTTTGTTTAAGGGGGTCATTAAGAAATTTAAATTAAAAAAATTTTAATAAAAAGAGAATTTGAATATATCAAGTTATTGACAAAAAATTAATAATAAAACATGAAGTTTTACAATTTCTTTTTACAAGTTTTCAAATTTTGAATTGTTACGTGATAGTTCATTATGAGTGTCTATTACCAATGTGGGTAGCTATGAGCCTATGACCATTTTGTTTTGTTAAGTTTGCCTAACATTTTTATCTTTATGCAGTTGTTATTATCTATTTGTCTTTGTTTTTAGGCGTAAATGCACTTTTAGTCCCTAAACCAATTAATGTGTGACATTTAAGTCCTTATCGTCTCCCAACTAACAGAAAATGCTGACGTGGCTGATGGCACAGTAAAATAATAATTAAAAAATCTATTTTAGCATTAAAAAATTGCCACATCAGAATTTAAATTAAAAAAGTTATTAATTTTAACTAAATGAAAAAAAATTAAAAACAACAGTGCTTGTGTTCTTGATACGGTGCTTGGGTTCTTGGGTTCATCAGATACACAAGCATCGTACTCTTTTTCTTTTTTGTTTTCTTCTTTCTTTTTCTTTTTCTTCCCCAGATCATTCTCAGCCTCCATTCTTTCTTCTTCTTTTTCTTCTTTCTCCCTCAATCTTGGTGCTTTTTCCTCAAACCCATATGCCTCAAGCTCCTCTCTCAAATCAATGGGTCTCTCTCTTTGGCATTTTTTGTGTGGGTTTCTGTGCATATGGTGTTGCCGACTTGTCGTGGTGACGTGGAGGGTGTGGGTTTGTGGGGATCGGCGTGATGGAGGTCTGAGTTTGTGGATCGGCGTGGTGGAGGGTGTGGGTTTGTGGTGATCAGCGTCTGTGGTGGAGTTTTGTTGATGGCATAGATTAGAGTTTGGGTCGGTTGGTGATGGGTTGCATGATTGTTCGGTGACTGGATCGGTAATGGTTGGTGGCTGGATTGAAGTTTGGTGGCGGGTTTCAATGGCTGGATTGAAGTTTGGTGGTGGGTTTTAGTGGCTGAGATTGGAGGTTGGTGGTGGGTTTCAGTGATGGCACAGATCGGAGTTTGGTGGTGGGATTCGTTCATAGATTAGAGTTTGGTGATGGGTTTCATTCTAAGATCGAAGAGGAATGACGCCTAGACTAGCTGAGTTTTTTTTTTTTTTTTTTTAATCATATTTGGGTGGGGTAGTTTGCTCCGATGGGTTTGTGTGGGTAGTGGATGGGTTTATTGTTTTGGATTTGTGGTGGATAGTTGATGGTTTTGTGGCAGATTTCGGTGGATTTGTGGTTGTGATTTGAGGGCAGTCGTGGGTCAGGAAAGAAAATTTTGTGTTTAGATTTGTGTTCTTGAGTTCTTTGATCTGGGTTGGAGTTCTTGTTTTCATCATGTTCTTCCCAAGTTTTTTTTTAAAAAAAATTTTTCATTTAGTTAAAATTAATAAATTTTTTAATGCCAAAATAGATTTTTTAATTATTATTTTACGGTGTCGTCAGCCACATCAGCATTTTCTGTTAGTTGAGTGACGGTAAGAACTTAAATGTCACGCATTAATTGGTTTAGGGACTAAAAGTGGTAAAAATAAAATGTAGGGACCAAAATAGAAATCGGGTCAAAACATAGGGACTAAAAGTGCATTTACGCCTTGTTTTTATAAAAATATTTTAAACTAAATAACTAATCTCAATTCTCAATTCATTGGCTTCGTATTAATTATTGACACACACAACCATACTTATTCATATTATATAATATTATACACTACGTGTCTACTTAACCAATCAAATGCTTAAGCTATCACTAACTTTACATTTTTTTTTTCTTGAACTTTACTTACTTTATTATATAAAAAAAGTTATTATAATATGATAACAATATACAAACATGTATAATATTTCCTAATTATTAAATTATATAAAGTTATATCATATATTTATACTATACACAAAAATATCTACACACATCATAATTCACATAAATAGCATTACAATAAAAGGTAATGTATTTGACACACTCACACACATATAATATAAATTTATAATAAAGAGTGACACTTACAATTCACAAACACTTAATTTTTACTCTTAGAGTCTGAAATACTTGTAATAAGGGTGTCAAGGGAGAAATTGATGCCTCTATCTAAGATGTTGGGAAGCCAAGCCGAAACTCAACTATGGGCTCTTAAGATGATACCCAAAGGCTTTCAGTGTGATGACAAAGCCTATCCAAGCAAGAAACAAAGGCTGCACATGACAAAACAGCAACAAAAGCCCAATGAAAAACACGTTACAATACTTAATTAGTACATTAATGGTCCTGGTTCGATAGTTCAAATCAGTCCTTTAGTGGTATGGTATTATCTTCAGTAGTAGGGTAATTTCAAGTTAATAAGTGTGTTTACATGGTAAAAATAATATTTTTTCATTATTATTATTAAGTCAACATGAGGGAGAACTTCCATAGTTTCCAAAACATTTTTGACCAATTGGAGGACATTTTTGAGTTGTGATTGTGTAAAAGGGGGAGAAGAATATCCGGAATTAGATAAGTATAGGCTAAAGATGATGAGTGGTGAGCTTAAGAAGAGCTAAACCACCAGTAAAACTGGCAAACGAACCCCAAAGTCTCAGAGGGGGGTGGTTGTCCCTTTGTGGGCTGAGGTGTTTATGCTTTTATAATAGAGTTTAGAGAAGCATTAATTAACAAGCATCCAAAAAAACGTAGGTTTGATTTAGGGGAGCAAGTCAGCTGAATTAATAACCTGGATTTGGCCTAAAAATGAGAGATTTGCTATTAGGGCTGTTTTACTTCTTTGGGCAAGGTAGTATTTGGAGTAATCTTGCATTAAATGCTAAGATTGCTGAGATTGTGTTCAGCCAATGGAATTAAGGCAAGTATTAAGAATCCTAGTGCTGTAACTGAGATTTGGACCCTAGGAAGTAGGATTCAACACCCCAAGCCAGGTGTCAAAATTTAAGCCCACTTTAGAGGGTTTCGCTAGAGATCCCTTTATGCCCTCCAAATCACATGTTCCTAATTTTTTTCCCCTTTAGGATTCATGGGCTTGGCACATGAAACACGTATTGAACGTTTTTTTAACATTCATAGCATCAATTTGTTGAAGTTTGTATAATTCGGTTTAGCTCCCCTTCTGCTGCAGGTGCAGTCTTGAGGAAGATGATGGAGTCCCTTCATCCTTTTGACTTCAGCTGATATGACAGCTCTTGGGCACTGTTCACATCAGGTAAAGGGTAGTAGAAAACTGATGGGACAACCCCTAGTTCATCCTTAAAGGCTTGGTCCTCTTGTAGGGGGCTTTAGCTGTTTCTTTGGTTGGGGATGAACAAAAGCTGGTTGCCCACTTTCAAGCCTCTTGCTCGGACCTTTTTGGACTGGAACTTTGCTTCATTTCAATACCTTTAGTTGGGCCACATGGCCCTTTCTTTGCTTGGGCTTGCTCCCTTCTCCACGAGATTCTTGGGCCTACAAAATGGGCATTAAATACATGCTTTGCCATGGGTTTTTTACTCCTCATGGGTTTTAAATAACTTCTCATAATTTTTACTATGGATTACTTTGTAAATGATATTTTCCTTGGGGCTTTTTAAAATAATGGCCAATATTTTTCTTGAGAATAATATTTATCATGGGTTTTAAATAAATATGGTAACAATCACTATAATGGAATAATGTGATGTTTTCATGAGTTTCTCTATAGATAATCATAATGGACATGTAGGATGAATAATCACCATGAGTTTTGGTAATAAATATTATGAATGTTGTGATATAAGATGGATAGTGAACATGAGTTTATAATATGAAATAAATATATGTCATGAGTCTAATAATCATATCTTTCCATGAGCTTTTATAAGATGATCGCCATGGGTTTTGAGAGTAGATAATTCATAAATTCCATGAGTTTGTAATATTATGGTAATAGGTTTAAGGATCTAAAGTATTATTCATTATTGGACTTTTAAGTGAAATAATTATGATATAGTATTTTGCCAAGTATTGATAACCTTGGGCTTTCGATAAATAGTGCCAAGTAGTTAGCTTAGGTTTTTAATAGTGCCAACGTAAGTTGGGCTTTTGATATTGCTGATGAGAATTGGGTTTTGATGTTACCAATGGGAATTAGATTTTGATGTTGCCAATGAGAATTGGGCTTTGATATTGTCAATGTGAATTTGGCTTTGGATAAATAAATCGCCATGGGTTCAAACCATGGGCTTTGATCATGGATTTGAATTCCATTGATAAAATTGTTTTGCTATGGGTTTGAATCGTGGGTTCTTCAAATATTGCCAAGCATAAGTATTCTTGGGTTTTAAATAGAATAAGATGTGTGTATTGGGTTCATAAGGCCAGTTTTTTGGGTTTTTTGTGATAATTTATATCATGACCCAATTTAGATAATGAGATATGAAATATTTGTGATTAACATAATAATAGAGCCAAAAAAATATTGGGAAAACCCAATAACTTATAGTGACATAAAAAGGTGGTACTTAAATAAAGTTAGGTGTTAAAAAAGTACCTTAACAAAGGGTGTACATGATTTAAGTCAAGGTGTGAAAAAAAATATTTTTAAGAATAAATTAAAGTATTAAACTAAAAAAAATATTATATATATATTGAAGTCAGGGGACTCAATTGAACCCCCTGAATAAACTGTAGCACCACCCATTCTGTGTCCTGCAATTTTGGGGTTTTGTCTTGGGATTCTATATGTTTTGGGGTTTTTTTTTAAAAAAAATAACTATAAAAGCCAAACAATTTTGTTAGTTGGCAACGTTTCCAACCTATTTAGGAAACTAGCAACTCGAGTCTTTGAGACTCAATTTCACTGTAGCAAATCGAGTTTAAGAGACTCGATTTCTATGTGCTGGCAAAGCTGAGGTGGACTAAAAGATCCACGTGGAACTCCAGTCTTTAAAACTTGATTTCATGTTCACCATCTCCTTCCTTTGTTCTTTTTTTTTTTTTTTTTTTCCATCTACCGTCTCACTCCCTTCTTCCAAATCCCAACTCATACACCTTAAAAAAAAATTGATTTCACACAAGCAAAATCAAATTCATCCAATATATAACGTAAAAATTAATTTTGAAACTTAAATCAAAGTAAATTATTGCCATAACTATATTCTAATACTCCTTAAACAGTGAAACTGAAGGGAACCTCCCAGACAAGCTATGCACCATTTGCTTCTCCTCGCTTCGCCCAAAGCTTCCAAACGAGACCTCCGAACTAGCACTAATCTCCTTCACACTGAACCTCCCGATCTCCGGCGACAAATACGGTTTTGACGAATACACCAGAGTGGTTGGCATGCGCTGCACGTTTTTGAGCACAATAAGAGGACTGGTCTCGCTAGCTTCCGAAGCACAAATCCTTGTAACCTTCCGCGACGAGCGATAAACCCAGGGTTCCTGTATAGATTTGGTGTCGGATGAGCTAGAGTTTGGGTGTTTAGGGTATTTAGAGAGCTTTGACGGTGGCAAGGGGTTTGAGATTGGGGATAGGGATTAGAAATTGGGGAATCTAATAGCAAGGGATTTGTGGGATTTAGATGTGGAGTGAGAGGCGACGACGGAGTCGATTACGGCCCATAAATCGGCGACGTCGAGGTCCCTGTCAACGGCAATGGAGTGAGGAACTATGGAGGACTTGTTTTTGGGTGCCGAGGCTTTGGATTTTTTGAAGACTTTAAATTTGTGAGTGGGACGGCAGATGGAGAAAAAAAAAAACGAAAAAAGAAAGAGAAAAAGAACAAAGGAAGAAGATGGTGAACAGGAAATCGAGTCTTAAAGACTCGAGTTCCACGTAGATCTTTTAGTCCACCTCAGCTCTGCCAGCATACAGAAATCGAGTCTCTTAAACTCGATTTGCTACAGTGAAATCGAGTCTATTAGACTCAAGTTGTTACTTTCCTAAATAGTTTGGAAACGTTGCTAACCAACAAAATTGTTTTGCTTTTATAGTTATTTAAAAAAATTAAAAATAAATAAATAAATAAATAAAAAAACCTATTTTTGGTTTGGTGATAGTTGGTGACTACTGTAATGTTAACCTTACTGTTTTTGTAGTTGTGTGTGTTGGTTTGTTTGTTGGTTGTTTGTGGTAGTTTTTGCCATGGTTATGGAGGTGGTTCTATGCTGTGGCGGTAGATTTTTGGGCTGTTCTTGTGATATGTTTTTGTTGAATTATTTTATTTTATTTTTAATGTGTTGTATTATTATTTCTAATCTTAAAATAGAAAATGTGATGTAGAGCTTGTTGTTAAACTTTCTTTAAAAAAAAAAGAAATGAAAAAGTTTTTTTGCTAAAGGAAAAATTTGGTAACGTTTTGATGTATTAAAATAATATTTCATACAGCAATTTCACTAGCATATGATTACGCATACTTCTGTTTAGTATATACCAATTTATTTGAGTTAAAACTAAACTCTTGTCTATAATAAAATTGCAATCTTGCTTCCTAAGTTGAGGAAAATTAAACATTATTTTTTACATCTGAAAGCCTTTGTTTCTTACCCCCACATCATTAACAACACAATCTCTGAAAAAAAAAAAAAAAAAAAAAAAAAAAAAAAAAAAAAAAAAAAAAAAAAAAAAAAAAACTAACGAGTTATAAATGGAAATACTAGCACAACATTAACACCATATGCAACCACTACCAATAATACACATCTCTCCTCCACCAACACTGCAAGTGGTACTGTGCTGGAGCTTGGGAGCCTTGAAATGTTCTTATTAGTTTTACTAACATTCTTCAAGGCCATTTTTTTTTTTTTTTGGTAGAATATGCTCTTCTATTAGCCCTCTTGGGCCCATTGAATTGTACTTGTGCTACACTCATTGTATTTGTTCACCATACCTAGTGAACGTTTGGATAGAGCTGAAAAGTGTTTTTAGCTGCATAGTACGTTTTCCAGTAGGTCCCGTGCACTGTTCACGGGACCCGCAAGTACTTTATTCAGCAAAAAAAAAAAAACTTTAAAACTAAGTCTCACGGTACTATTCACATATTTAAAAATTATTTTGCTATAATATTTTCAGTTTTCAGTTTTCAGCAATAAGCGGTATTCAAATAGACCCCTATTGTGCCTATATAAAGGCTTTCTCTTGTACGATGTTTCTTAGTCTTCTTGTCTTTTCATTCTTAACAGCGTATATGGATGTCCACCGCCACTACTCCTCCACCCCCCCCCCCCCCCCCCCCCAAAAAAAAAGAAAAAGAAAAAGAAGAGCATCTATTACACATTTAACCTTATGATCTTAAAAGGCTTGCACATCTTCCTGAATTTGCTCTAGAAATTAGCAATCTTATTTCATAGAATTTTCACTAGCAAGATCACCCATTTTCATTATATTTCTTTTTCTTTCACAAACTTTTTGCCCAAGCTTGTGCTATAGATCTTGATTTTTAAAATTAGATGTTATCCATGTTGTTGGTAAGATATCAAGCATGATGAAGGGGTTCAAGATGGATCAGATTACAAAGTGATGCTCCCATTGGACCTGATAATTGCATAATACAATGCTAAGACTGTGAATGTGAACTACAGCCAAAAACAGAGAGAGAGAGAGGGCAAGAGATTAATATGTAAATGTAGCATAGGATTATATGGGAACTCTGCAACTTTGACAGCCGATGATGTGGAATTAAAGGAAGCATATTCACCTGCCAATAAATGCCCTCGACATTCCTTCAGGAAGTGCTCGGGAGATAAATCTAGTAGTAGTCCGCCGGGCAATGATTGCTAGGAATTTTACCATTTGCGCAGAGCTAACCAGACCCTGGAGGCAAAATTTGAGTTGGTATATGGAGAGATAATTCTTTGCCAAAAGCATGTAGTTAGAGATATACCATACCATTTCATAAGCTTGTCGGAATCCAGCAGGCAAATCCATCATTGTCTTTTGCCACTTGTTTAACACTGCATCTACGAATTTACGATCAAAAAGCTGATAAAAGACACAAAATTATTACTGCATTAGAAAATACTAATTAACAGCACTCAGGCAAAACATTTAATCTACTCAAGAGGATATAAAAGAATTTTAACCTCCTCAAGAAATTTACGTCCCCTAAATAGGCCTACCTCATCCCCTTCATCACCATCAACAAAGTCATCAAAGTAATCTTCGTCATTGCCATCATCATCACCACCATTACCACCACCATGATTAATTTTCTTTCCAATATCTCCAACACCTCTTTAGATTGCAGTCTGCAATTCCAGAAGTATCAGTCATGTTGCCCAAGACAATGAACAATTTTCATCACAACATGTTTAAACCAAATTAAAGCAGTAAAATTCAGTTAATTGGTAAAAGGAATGCAGAACCTCGAATCAGAGTATTTAGACCTAGATCAGCACACAAATCCAAATCTATAAATATGTTGGTTCCCCCTAAAATAATATTTGCATTATTTAGGAGTTATATAATTTAGATGGTATCAAAACTACCAATTTCACCAATTTCAAACACAACCAGAAGTCCACTTTATCTCAGAAGGCTATATAAGAGTTATAAAACCTATTAAGTTAAAGAAAAAAATTGTAATAAGGCTAATACGAGGTCAACTATGCTCTATGGTACTAAATGTTAGGCTATTGAGACGCAATATATTCATAAAAAGAGTCAAACTAAAATAAGAACATTAAGATGGATAAATATAAATATAAGGAAAGATAGGTTACGAAACAAATAAATTTGTTTAAGGATAGGGACAAGGGTGGCTCCAATTGATGAAAAGATGCGGAGAGTCACTTGATATGATTTGGTCGTGAGCAAAGGAGAAAATTTAATGCATTAGTTAGAAAGTGTCATTTGATTCAAGTCAACAAAACAAAAGACGTATAAGAACACCTAAACTAATATTGTTACTAATAATAAAAGACATGTTGATTAGGAAGGTGTTAGGAAGTATCTATGGCAGCTGGGGTCGTGTATCAGTGATTTACTAACTAGGGGTTTGTCCAAAGGGCTTTGTCTTTGGTATGATGCTGGTTAAATAGGATTGAATGGGCCAACCTCAATTGATCTGTGGGAATCCAAAGATCCATAGCCAACCCAAAAGTTCATTTTTATAAATGACCCTACAAGAATACAACAAATGAAATGTACATAATTGGAGAACAAAGGAATTTAGTTCAAATTATCCACATCATACATAATTGGGTTGGTTAGCATTTATCAAACATTTGGAATTTAGCTCCACTATGTTTGATGTGGACAATTTGAAGGGAACAAAATCGTCATATGTTTGAGGATCCAAAAACAACAGGAACTCAATTGTTAGCTTTGTATAGTGGTTCTTTATTTGATCGGTCTCAAGCATAGGGATATACTCATACCATTTCCCTTCCAGAATTCATATAGCCATTGTCTCTTGGTACATGATTTTGTTCTTTTGTATTCTTTAGACTCCTCTGTGTCCATTGCACATGGAGTAGTCTCTTTGCAAAAAAAAAAAAAAATGATCTTGCTTATTGTTGAGGTCCAAAATATCACAAGCATTGTATCAAGGCCCAAAACATTACAAAATTGAAATTTAAAACCCATTCAGGCCTTCAAAGAAGGGACAAGGCCCAAATGTGCCAATTAAAGGCCACTTAAAACAAGTAGGAGGGGGTCCAAACCCATGAATGGGTAAACTTTGGACCTTAGAAAATAAAGAAAAAGAAAAAAGAAAGCTTAGCCCAACCCTTGTGAAAGAAATTTGCAAGGGAGCCCAGAAGCGATTGAACCAAGATACCTGGGAATTCCTAGAAACCTAGGATCCTCAAGATATGCAGAAAGAAATCAGCTGGAATTGAGACAGCTCAAGGAAGCATGCTCATGGACACAAGGGACAAAGTTTGATATGTCCCATCAGCCACCCATGGTTCACAAAAAACTTGATGACTTAGGAATCAACACTTTATTAAAAGAAGCCCGGTACCTCGGGGAACGCAGGAAAATGGACCATGAAGGAAAGTGGTTGGGTATCTTTTAGCCTGATAGAGAGGAATCTTCCCATTTAGAGAAAATGACAAAAGATGAAGCAACCAAAAAGTTAGGTTCGAAAATTAGCATCTAGAAGGCTTGGAAAAGGAAGATTGAAAGTTAGCCTTTAGGACCTACCAAAAGAGGAAGGTCAGCTTGGGACTTTTGGAGGGGAAACCTCAAAAGGGAGAAATAATGAGAGAATAAGGAAAGGACCAGCCATCAATGTTGCTGACATAACATTGGTTCTAGTACCTAGGGTAGCAAATATAGGGAATCAGTGGTACACCAAAAGCCCTATAAAAGGGGATGGAGCCAATAGCAAAAACGGGTTAGCAATAAAGAATCAGAGTAAAAAGTTCCTTTGAAAAATACGTAGGGGTTAATCTCTCTCTACGGTTGGAAAAATCTCATTGTTGTGAACTGTCTGATAAATCCTCTAGAAATGTGTATGCCACATCATCTGTTAGACTCAAAAATCCACCACCATTCATGGACTCAATCATGTTACGATTCGTCTGAGTCAAACCATTATAAAAATATTGTACTAGTCTCCATGTTTCAAAACCATAGTGAGGACACTTTAAGATGAAGTCCTTAAATCTCTCCTAACTCTCATAAAATTTCTCTTGTTCATCCTAATAAAAATCTACAATTTCTCTCCTCAAAGCATTAGTCTTGGCCATTGGGAAAAATTTAGAGAGGAATATTGTGACCAACAGTTCCCATGAAGTGATAGATCCAGGTGACAAAGAATTAAGCCATGCTTTTGCTTTATCCTTCAAGGAAAAAGGGAATAAACGCAAGCGAACAGAGTCATCAGTGAAATTCTGGAACTTACAAGTAGCACAAATCTCAAGAAAATCCTTTACATGCATATAAGGATCTTCTCTATCCAAGCCATGAAAAGTAGGAAGAAGGTGGATTATCTATGACTTCAACTCAAAATGTGCAGTAGTGGTTGTAGGCAATACTATGCAAGATGAAGGATTGGTGGTAATAGGTGAAAACAACTCACTAAGAGTTTTTGAATCATCTCCTGTTTCTCCCATTGTGGATGGATAGTCAAAACTAACAAGACAATTTTCTTTATCCCGTATCCAAGTTCTCATACACCAAGCACAAAGAAATAATTTTTTTTTTCTATTTAAAAAATAAATTTTAACCACAACTAGTAGAAGGAAAAATTCAATTAGGACTTAACTTATTTTCCTAACCAAGTCCCCAGCAACGGCGTCAAAAACTTCTTGTGAAATTTTAAAATACTCGCAAGTGTATGAACTGTACTGAAGTATAATTTGACAAGAACGAGGTTAAACCCAAAAGGACTTGAATGAACGTAGGAAAATTAATCAAATCTTAATCAAATTAATCCTAATCTAGTTTAATAAAAATTGGTTGTTTGTAATTAAATATACTAAGCAAATAATTAAACTAAGTAAAGATATAATCTAAAAAGCAGTAAATAGATGTAAACAATCTAGAGAAAGGAATTAAGGTTTTGGAATCCGCCTTGTTAATTCATATCAGCATATATTTATTATCTTTAATTTTTCCCAACCTCTACATGATAATCTAGAAATCAATCTTGTTACCACGGAAAATATTATCACTAAAACTTCTATTTAAAAATCAAAAGCATGTTATTCTTCACTTCTTAAGTATAAAATCAAATTATCAATTGTATCCGTAGCTGAACAAATTACAAGAGATATCCAATTTTAAAATCAAGAAATAAGAAACCAAGCATTCAATTAATTACGACAAATCCTAAATCATGAGAAAAACATGATTGAACTCACATCTAGAATCCCACTTAGTCAATTGATATGAAGCAAGAACAATTTAAATCATTAAAGAAAAACTATTATGGGAAAAATCAAATCACATAAACAATACTGATAATCCTTAACAAGGTTTCATCCTCAACCTTAATTATAAATTTAGCTACTCATAGTAATTAAGAGAAAACACAAAAAATAAAATACTAAGCATTAAACTAGACAAATAAATAAAATTAATTGTCATGGAAGAAAACCAAAGAGATAGCCGTAGCCGCAGCTCTCTATATGTTCAGCCCTCAATCGTCCTCTTAAACAAACTAACCTAAAGCATTATATAAGAGAAATCACTCCTAATACAATTCGGACTAGCCTCCCTTTCTATTGCATTATTTTGCTCATTTATAATCACATAACACATGCGGCTGACCTAAGGCTTTTTTTTACAAAGACCAAAACTGAAGTGGCCCAATAGCAATTCCTTGTTTGATTCTTGTATGTCGGTGAAGTTATATAGGGAATTGTTGGACTGGAGAAAGTCGACAAACATGCAAACTCCTTGTCTTTACTTTTCCTTATCTGACACTTCACGCCTTCCAGCCTTGCAAATTACAATTCTCTACAAGTTGTCTTCTTGAATCAATTGGCCCCACCTTGTAGTTTTAGCATAGTCAATTACACTTGCTCTGCTTCTTCTTCATTTTTCTTGTCTTCCACAAATTCTTGTAAGCATGCAAAGCCTTTTTAACCTAAAAAACAAAGATTGATAATAATTAGTCACAAATTAATCATAAAAATGAGGTAAAATATGCAAATATGAGGGTACTTATTGTATATGTTTCATGCACATCATAAATCTCTACAGCTACATGAAGACCAAGGAAAAAGAAATTTAAGTTGGTTTGTTTATTCCATTGATGAGCTGCAAGTATGGAAAGAAGATCAAGGGGCTCAAGCATTCAAAGTATTTATTTATTTATAGCAAAAGACTTCAAATTTCAAAGATGAACTCAAGGACGAGTTTGTTTCAAGTGGAGGGGTCCGATGTAGGACAGAATCTACTATTTAATTAGGGGTTTTGAGTTATAACATGTGATTGTTGGTAAATCTAATTTTTCCATTGCTATTGGGTTTATTTGGAGTTAGTTAAAATTTTAAATTGCTTGTCTTGGAGGATATTGTGATTTTGGTTTCATGGCTGTCTTGACGATGTTATGTAAATTTTATGGAAGCTACTCATAAATTGTTAAGATTTTAGTATTAGGGAGATGATCTTGAATGGGTTAATTTTATAAATTGGAGTTTATGCCTTGTGAATTAAATTATTGGGTAAGTTTGGGAGTGAGATACATTACATGTGAGGTTAATGTACTCTTCTCCTGACTGAATTTTGGAGTCATAGCGTGAAGCCAAGGACCAAATTGGAAATCATCATCATTTGATGAAAAGCAACCTTTTTTTAATATTTTGACATTCACGATCCTGATGACCAAGTATACCACAATGATAGCAAAAGATAGGTAGCCTCTCATATTTAATAAGGACCCACCCTTCTTCTACATTTTCAATATGAATCATTTTTCGTCTTATCAAAGGTTTTGTGATATCAATGTCCACCCTAATACGAAGGAAGGGACCCCAAGCTAGACCACTCTTAGGAGTTCAACTATTAAAGGATTACCAATCTCATTAGCTAAACAAGTACCAACAGTTGTTCATACTTTTAATAGGAATGTTAAAAACATGAATCCAGAAAGGAGAACGTTCCAAGCTTTAAGATCACCATTGAAACGCTTCAATAAAATAAGCTTTTTATCAAAATGCCAAGGGCCTCTGTCTTGAACATCAATCTTGCTCTCATCCTTGACAAAGATAGCTAGAAATCCACACAAACACAATACATGTAACAAACATTTTCAAAATAGAATGAGCTTGGCTAGAGCCTAGGCAGCAAGCCAATAGCTCAACTAACAAGTACAAGTATTAAATATTTCCAATAGCAAATAAACCACAATCAAGCTACATATAGGAGTATACTACAATATTTCCATCTGTAAGGCAATAAACCAGAAGGTAGTAAGGTAGTTATAAAATTTTCTTAGTAATATATATAATTAGTTACAATTATGAAATATCATAGGTATTTTCAAAAAATAGCTTTTCCATGACATTGAATGTCAACTACTATATAGGCAAAGAGTTGATGTATTGTTAAGAAAAGAAATATCCGAAAGAGCTTCCAAAAGGCTGCTTTCCATACAAAAATATAACCTTCCTCCTACAATAAAAGAGGTAAAACAATATTTAATCAATAAGGGTAGTAAAAATAAGGGCAATAATAGGAAGGGGCTAAGGGAAGTGACTTACCAAGTCAATGAGTAGTGATCAATACTATTGCTTTATAACTAAAAAAGAAAAAAGAAATAAAGAGAATAGATTAAATTTTATTTGACTATGTGAGACATTTAATAAGACTTAATAAGACAATAAATTTTAGAATTTAAACATATTAGCTAGGTCATGAAATTCCTCCTCTAATGCCTCTACCTCATCCACCGATTGGTGATGACAAAATAAGATTGTGGCTTGAAGCCAATCTTGTGCGCATACAAGGTTTTGAACCATTAGAGGAGAGAGTGAACTCCAAAATGGATCAATTATGCACTCTCGGGTGAGAAATGCTGACTTAGATGCAAAAGTGGAAACATACTAACTCATATGAGCTAATAAATTACTTGTACCATAACTCTTACTATCAATATGATAGGATTTCTTAAAATAATTACAAATAACCTTAGTAGCATCCTCTTCTATCTTTAATTTTTCAAAATGATTCCAAACGAAGGACTTTTTCCCACCATTACCATTAATAGGAGCTTCAGCATGGGTACCAGTAGCAGTTTCTTAGGTTGCAGTAGCACCATAAGCTTGGGTAGCAACTGATGTTTGTGTGGATGGTACGTCAGTGGAGGGTTCCATGACCTAAAAAAAAATCAAATCAAAGTATTAGAAAACAAGAACAATTAATAATAATAATAACCACAAAACCTAAAAAGAAAAACAATACTCTCCTTATGCAAAACAAAAACAAAGGCCCTGTTTGGTAACGTTGTTCTAGTAATGTTGTTTGTATTTTTTGGAAATACATGTAAGTGAAAAATTTTCTGAAAATACATGTAATGTTGTTTAAAAACTGAAAATTGTTGCTTAAAATGCCATACCAAACAACCCCAAAAAAGCCTAAACACAAATAGTATAAGTGTGGACACGACCAGGAGGGGGGGCAGGAGTCACCACCTAGTATTTGCAATGATCTAGGAACCATATATATAGTGTCCTCTAGGAAGGACCATTAATCTTACTACTAGAGATATGGGTTCAAAGTTAATGTATGGTCTTGGAAAGGTGTTAGGCACCTAAAACTGCCCAAACCTAAGGTTGGCTTCCTCTCATTGTGTCTTATGACTTAACCTTATTAAAGGCACACTCAACATTGTATTCTAACTCACACACACACTAGCATTCATCTAACAATCAACATAGCATCAATCATCCCAAGAACCTAATCATTCATCTATCATGGCATACCCTAACATACATCTATCATACTTGTCAAACCAACTTAGCATTCATCTAGCATGGCATAACATAAACCCTAGCATGTTACTATCATACTTGTCATCCACCTAACATTCATTTAACACCATGTCATCATATCATATTCAAGGCAGTAACATAGGCATAGAAAGATCCAAGCAAACATGTGATTAAATATAACTCTTCCAAACAAACCTGTTCAAGTCTATCATCAAAGCGAAATCATATTCAAAGATGCATGTTCATGTGAATACATGACTTATTTCACTTACCTTGCAGCAACTCAGCACCTATGCCATTCATGCAAGAACATGTGAATGTGTGTTCATGGCAATAAAACAAGGAAATACAAGACAAACCCTAATTTAAGATGTGAAAGGCAAACAAACAAACAAACAAAAGTGAAACAGAAGCTCAAAACCATAAATATATAAAGAATGATCTAAAACAGAAGCATCTTTATGCAAGGAAACAAGAAACAGAATCAAATAAACTAGGGTTAAGTTTTCTGGGCAGGATTATGCGCACGAATGAACAAGCTTGCATGCGCATAATCAACCCTGCATGTGCAAGCAGGATTATGTGCACATGGAATCTTCCCAGAAACCCTAGCAACATCGTAAACAGAGCAAGGACATCCTAACATGCTTTTAAATCATAAAACTATATAAACCTAAACTACATAAGCATATTAAAACGTATAATAATGAAAAACTGAAGTAAACAAGAAGATTAAAGCATAAAAAGAGAAAGAAAAGAAAAAGAAAGTTTAGACTAATACTTCAAACACAAAAGCATTTCAAGCTTGATTTTTGCACGGTTTCCAAAATATCTCAACCATTTTGACTCTAATTTCGACTCATGAATAGTCGTTGGAAAGGGAATTCAATCATCTTTGCGATGATGCTAGTTTCAACCCATTCCAACAGTTGGATCAAAATTAGGGTTTCTCAGCCCTCAAGAGTCAACCTTGGATCAAACTTGGTCAAAGTTGACAAAAATCTTTGAGTAACTCGAGTTTGATGTAGAACAATGAAAAATGTTGTTTTGGGATGATTTTGACCAATTTTGACCTTTGGGTCAACCCAGGCTTAACTAGGGGTTTTTTTTCGGTCAATTTGACATAAAAAGGCACTTTGAGTGCTCCAATGCCTAAATGGGTTGTGCCACATTAATCTAGATGTTTCTGTGGCCTCTTGGAGAAAAGTTATATTTTTGAGATTTTTACGGTCCGACATGCAAATCGAGGGCGGACAAAATACGGTATCTACAAGGCTCTTCTTTTTTTTTATTCATTATCATCATATTTTTTTAAAGTAGCCCTCTAGCCAAAGTATATTGTAGCCTTCCTCTCAAAGTCTATGACTCTCTCATCATTTTGGGCTTTGGCATACAATAAGAAGACCCAAGATTAGGGAGGTTCATATTGACTTTGTAGGATGTTGGATGTTAAGTCCATAGCATATTTGTTATCTTAGGCCCAAGATTCTCCTTTTCAGGAGGTCTTTTGATTTGGGCTTGTGAATAGCAATTAGGCTATGGTCCTATGAATCTTTCAAGTTAAGAATAAACATCTTATATGTGAGAACTTCTTTTCTTTTATCCCAACATCTTAGGGTATACCATAACTTTTGGGTTATCCTCAAAATCTTTTACATCTTTTATTTGAGCTTTAGAATTAGGTAAACACAAAATATATGGTTAAACAAATAGGAGATATAAATGGTACTCTCTTATTGATAGAATCTAGGATCTCTTTAAGTGTGGGTAGGGTCCCTAGAGCTAAAAGGATAGATCTAGGTGGACCATGATTCCAACCTTGGGCTTAAATGGACCATAGTGGATTGGTGGCAAACCATTAATGTACTCAAAGCCCATTATAGGCAATAGCATAGATTGTGAGTTGGATGAAGGAGTTCCGGAAAATTTTGGCCTGAATGGAGCCTCCACCTTCCCACTCATTACCAACAATGGTGAAAGGGACAAAAAGAACCAAGTGAAGTGTGTGCAAACAAATATTGAATAAGCCTTTATTAAGATTAAGAAATAAAATACATTGGAATCAAACTCTCTATCTCCAATGGAGTTGCCACCTAGATTAGGTCTAGGAACCATAAATATAGCGCCCTTCATGGAAGGACTGATGTACTCCTAGATAAATTGTTCCCAAATAGACACAAATTTTGTTTAAAAAAAAAAAAAAAAACATATTTGGCATTTGCATTTCTTTTTTCCACTTCCAAAAATGCTACCAAAATATTGAGCCAATAGAAATCTAACCTAATTAAAACCTTAGACTATTTAAGAAAAAAAAAATGAAAATTTGCTATAAGTGTACACTAAATAATCATTGACAATTAATTTTTTTCCTAAGAACTTGTTAAAAAATGATATTAATAAAACCTAATATGAAAACTAGATTAACTATTTTGCTTTTGAAGAACAATTTTTAAATAAAAAACAAAGTACATAAAAAGTTAAATAATAATATTTAAAATATTTTTA
Source organism: Quercus lobata (assembly GCF_001633185.2). NCBI lineage: Eukaryota > Viridiplantae > Streptophyta > Magnoliopsida > Fagales > Fagaceae > Quercus > Quercus lobata. The sequence goes on from NC_044907.1 coordinate 96,849,313, forward strand.
AAAAAATGCCACTAAATTTTATTGTCATCGTAAACCTTATAATATATTGAGCTGACTATTAAATGGGATTTCTTGAAATCAATTTGGTTTTGTGTTCTCTTAAAAGTTGTTATGACTTTTGAGTGGAGTTTATGATGTACCTTTATTAGAAAAAATTATTTTACCTCTATTGTGTGTGTTAGGGTCATTGGGTAATTGAGCACCAATGTTCAATATTGTCTATCAAGATGCATTCAAAATTAAGAGGACCATATCAACTACGATTATGTTCATGTACAATTTTTGTAATGTGATCCAACTTGTCTAATAAGTGACTGTTACCTTAATTATAAATCCAACTAAGTTACAACTTAGTGTGCGTTTGGATAAAACTTATTTTACTGAAAATTGAAAACAATAAAAAAAAAAAAAATTTTACTATTTATTACTGTTCAGCACTGTTCATTAGGGCAATGAACAGTGCATAACGTGTTGGAATTAAAAAAAAAAAAAAAAAAAAAAAAAAAAAAAAAAAAAAAAAAAAGCCCAAAACTTCAAAACGCGGACGTGGCTGCCCAAAATTGTTAGGTGCAGTTTGGATAGGAATTATTGTGTCTGCGTTTTGTTTTTTGTGTTTTTCTCTTTTTTTTTTTTTCTCACGCATTTCAGCTTTTTTAGAAGACAAGAATCACTGTTCACGCACTGTTCATCACTGTTTATTACACTGTTCACACACTAAAAAATATTTAAAATGGGTCTTACAGTACTATTCACACGTTTAAAAATTATTTTGTTACAGTATTTTCTGTTTTCAGTTTCAACAAAAATAAGTTATATTCAAACGGACCCTTAATATCTCTCTCTCTCTCTCTCTCTCTCTCTCTCTCTCTCTCTCTCTCTCTCTCTCTCTCTCTCTCTCTCTCTCTCTCTCTCTCTCTCTCTCTCTCTCTCGATGAGGCTGGACAAAACGATGATAATGCCAAGCTTGTTGGAGAAGATGCTGGACTCGTAATGACTCATGGCCCCATTAAACTCGAATTTTTGATTCATTGAATGACTTGATCGCTATGGCCCATGGTCCCATTAAACACCTTTTTGGGTGGGCTTTATTTAGCTCAAGCCCAACAACATTTTATGGTTGCAACCACAGGCAATGCCCAAACGTCCCAATAAGAGTTTGATTTTGCAAGGCACATTGTTGGACCATTTTAACATGCTTGGAATCTTTTAAAAAGAAAGACTTGGGGCACGTGTAGTGAATAATTGGGCTTTCATTGGGTCTGAAGGTCCCGCATTAGCAGAGAGTCTTTTTTATGTTAGAATATCCTCCGTCTAAAGTTTTCACTAATCAATTTTTATGTTATAATATGTTCATGAATTTGAGGTTTGTAAGATTTGTTGTTAAAGTTTGTGAAAGTATTTGAATCATGCTTTTTCCTTCTTCTTCTTCTTCTTCTTTTATTTTTATTTTTTTAACTATTGGTATGTAGAAGAAAAGATTTGCTAATAGGCATGAATTGCATCGTAGGCATGAATTAGCAAATTAAAATTTGTAACATGTCACTTGGGCTCATGAGATAGAGATAAATCACTTGATTAAATTAAAATGATAATAGTTATAAACTATTATCATTTTAAGCTTAAAAGAGTAAATTTTAGGAACCAAATATTTATTTTTAACCTATGTCTTCTAGCATTCAATTTGATAAGGGAATGGAAAAAAAGGGCAACTGCGGTTGAACTCTAATTCTGGAAATAAGTTGGGGTCCTTTTACCAAGTCTACCGGATAGAAGATGATAGAGGGCCAACTATCGTTGCGTTGCCCAAGACGCCTAGATTGTACGCTAAGGTCCCTAAGCAATCACTTAGTGGAGACAAAAAAGTGATTGAGCAATGACAACTAGGAGGTGGGCTTGGAAGCAGCCATCCTTTGAAGAAAGCATAATAGCCCACTAGTCTAGCTCCAAGGCACCGAAAATGTATCAGGGCTCAAGTGATTCACCGAAGGCACGAGACCTTGAAAGCTACTTTTTCAAGTGTCAGTAGTGGAGGTAGTCGTAGAAGTGAAACCTATTGCCACGCCAACCATAAAATACGAGATTAGGCCCCTTCAATCGTCTCTATGGAACCATGTCCACCCACCACACTAGCTATTGCTTTCGTTGGAGTAGTAGTCTATGGAGTCAAATCCTTAGAAGTAGTAGCGGGATCGGTTCAAGTAGCGGATCACTTCAGTGCCTCGCTCTTTGTTCAGATGGAAAAGATGATCTTGCCAAATCTTGTTGAATCCTTTTTGTAGACTTCAAGCAGGGCTCACCGATCCATCTGCGAAATCAATCCCTCTGTCTCCCTCTCCCTCTCTCGAGCTCGGGTGCTACTATCCCACATTCACACGTTCAGTATAGATCTGTGGGTAATCGATCGATTTTTGGGCAATCAACCCCTTTGGGTGGCGGGCACTCGATATCTAATTGTACGACAAGAGATTCAAGACTAGATAATTGATAAAAGTACTTGATGAAGGCTCTCTCTTTCCGAATAGAATATAAGGTATCCCCATCTACTAGACCTGTGACTTGATCCACCTATGGCGCCACATTCTAGGGAGAAGAAGCCACACGGTTCACGGTTTATCAGCAGGACTGAACCTCTAGATGTGTAGACACATTACTGGACTAGCTTAATCCATTTTGAGGATAAGCCCATCTTGGCTAGGGTCTTGAGAAGAAAACTACATTTTAGGTTGTTCAAAGTTTGAGAAAACACAGGTTGAGCCTTGCAGCCAAATTTGAGTTTCATTTGATGTGCAAGGTCATGGGCTAAGGCTATGTTGTCCCTTATGTTCTGACCTTTGATGAAAGCAGATTTCTTTTTTAGGATGAGTTTGGGAATGAGGGGAGTCAGTCAACCTACAAACAATTGTACTATAACGACTAATGCTTAAAGTGCCACTTGTTGTCAGGTAAAGGAAGGCTAGGAAGGGATTTGTTCCCTGCTTGTAGTCAGAAAGGTGGAAGGCAAGGGCGAAGGCTAGTTCTCTATATCTCGGACTAAAGTGGCTAAAGCTAGCCAGTAGCGAGCTTTTGCTCTTAGTGATTAATCTATCCCCTCTTTCCTTATCTATCGTAAAGAGATTGACTTATGAGCTAACTTGTTCCTCCTTAACTCAGCCTTCTATCCCCTCTTTCCTTATCCCCTTTCTTTGGAACAAGTAAAAATCAATCATCCTTAAAAAAAATAATAATAATAAAATAAAATATAAAAAAAAAAAGAGAAAAACCCTTTTCAAAATAAAAGGTAATCATGCATAAGTTTTTAGACTAGTGGCATTTGGCTGTGCCTCATTCAGGTAAGTACAAATCACATTAGAATTGGTCAGATAAGTTCAAATTAAAGCTTCATCGAGTGAATTCTAAACTTGTCTCATCTACGTTTCAGCAAGACTAAAAGCAATATAAAGATAAAGAGCTAAAAGCGTAAGTTAATACAAATTGTCTAAGGAATTCTTTTTTGTCTTTGCAGGAAAATTAAAATACAGGTTAAGCATCATTCTGACTTCGGGTCTGCCTACGAGAAGATCTCCTAAACCCATCTCTAGAGGAGCCACCCTCAGTATCTCTTTCCTGACTTGCATAAAACCGAGATTCTTGTTACTGTTTCTGAAGTTCAAGATTTTTGATTTTCTCCTCCAAGGATCTTGTGTTGGCATTAGCCATCGCCATTTGGCTGTTTTGGAAAATCAACAGAGACAGGTGTTAAATCCATTACCATGAAGTTCAAGCAAAAGCATTAAGGAAGCATCATCTTTTACCCAGTTCATTTCATTAAGCAAATATTGAGAAGATTGAGTGCGTGCCACTAGCTGTAAACCTCCAATCATCCACATACTTTCTTCCACAAGATCAACACCAACCTGAAGCACAAATCCACAAGTTCAGAAATAACTCAATGAGCAAAAATGAGGACAAAAGACTAAAGGGTTCAGGAACATCCTGGGTCATTCTAGGGTACATTGGATGTATACTCTAGTCGGTCTAGATTCATAAAGCTAAACGACCCATCAGGGTTTATTACTTCGTATTGCCATGCGGGAAAATGAGGATGTGTTTCCATGAAAGAACTAGAAGAGTCATTAGCATGGCTACAAGGAGGACTTTCCTCCTTTGTAGAGGATGAAGCCTAAAAATGCAACACGTAGATATTTTCACAAAAGTTAGAACAAAGAAGATAAAAGATGAGGATGCAAGACATGGTGCAAATTGACTTTGGAAAGAAAGAAAGCTATCGATGTTATAGGAATGCCAGCTAAACAACCCTGCAATTGAGTTTGGACAAATTCAAGATAGTCTCATGATGTCCCCAAAACAACATGGCCGACTTGAGCATGAGCAATTTCTTCATTAGCCAAAAGGTTTGCCAACCGGATGGAGGGACAAGGATGACCAGGAATTGTCTCAGGAGGGTACACATGTTGAACCTGAGCCAATACCCAGTCACCAAGATACTAATATCTCTCATGGCTACACTTAAACAGCACTTGACGACCATTGAACTCCTAAGCCTATGTGCACTGCATGCTCCTCACATCGAAGAAAAGGATTTAAAGACATCTAAAAATCACAGAGAACACAAAATGAAAAAAAAAAAAAAGGTCAAACCACAAAAAAAAGAGAAGAACACAAAACCTCAAACTAAACACAAAACCCTTAAAAAAAACTCATATCATCGACAGTTAAGTTATCGATCACCATATGCCAAGCTTGCAAAGAATGCTTGGGAGGCATTAACAGACGATACTTAGGTAGGCAACGAAAAAACCTTGGATACATATCACCAACATCTTCTAAAACTTGTGAACCAACCCCAAAATATTCATACATCCAGACTTGTGAAAAATCAACACACATCATCAACAGCATGACAACACAAATAACCTTTACAAAACACACCTAAGTAAGAATTTAAAACCTCACCTGCCAAACAAATGTTTCACCTCCTAAGCTTGAAAGGCTGTGCTTAGAAAGCTGAATCATGAAATGCAAGAGGGTCGCATAAGCCATGCTGCCTCAGTCATAATTTTTTATCTGGCCAATATCCCTCAGACTCTGCAAATAACGTAAACCCACAGTGCTCCCTAAGTCTGGACATAAGAGAGTTCCAATGAAGAGAAGCATGAACATGCGAGTGCCAATTGCTATAGTCTTACAATTGTCAATATTGGAGTACAGCCACGTCAGGGGTACATTCTTACTCCTGATTTTTGGAGGCATCGCACCCAGAAGACCTCTAATTTTCACTGATGTGATGGAATCATTAATTTTAATTCTTTCGCCACCCAATTTTAAGCCGGTAATAGCTGAGAAGTCATAGGGTGTCAATATCACATCACCAATACTCAAAAATTGTAAAGTGCAAGTAGTGTCCCAGAATCGTTTTGACAAGGCAAGAAACAACTGGAGGTCCTTATATTCATTGGTATCATGATCCAGCAAAGCTCGAAAAAAAGTCTGGAAGCCGGCTTCATCAATGATATTCTTAATGTCTGGGGCAAATGCCTCCCACCTGCACTTCAACATCTGGAGACTACCTCGACTCTTAAGGTTCTACAAAACAAAGTTTAGCCAATCATTGAGATGTTCACAAAATGCCATGTCCCAAAATACCCATTCCAAAATCCCAACGAATAAAATAATGCTCCTAAAAAATTAGCCGAACCCCAAAGGTCATTCCATAAATTCAAATTCAATGACATCCCAACAATATCTCTATCAACCCAAAAATTCTTCATCTCCATAAGTTCATTCAACAATGACTCAAGCATATGCCTAGCAAAAAAAATTCCATGCCCAACAAAAAAATTTCCATGCCCAACACCAAAAAAAAATTCATACCAACACCAAAAAATTTCCATACCCATGAAAAGTAATACCCATAAAAATTTCCATGCTTATGAAATAAGCCCTACACATCCCAACAAAATTTCCACACTCATCAAAAAAATGAGTTTGCTCAATCATGCCTACACATTAAATTTTCATGATTTCAATACCCACAAAAACCAAGTCAAGATTCATCTAACAATACCACAAGATACCTACAATGCAAGGCTTCATGAATCATCAATATTGTCCAAATTTCATAATACCAAGCAACTCAACAAATCAAAAATGCCCCAAAACAAAGAAAACAACATGATCACACCATGATTTCAAATCAAATCATACAATGTTCAAAATTCCCACAAAAACAAACAACAACAAAATGAAAATTTCCTACCATAAAGTTCTCAACAAAACATGAAATCAACAAATTTACCCACAAAGAAGCAAAGAATGAGCTCACCTTGTAGCCTACGGGTCCGTATATGACTGAAATAGAGTTCCATGACCATTGGAATGCAAACTCATCCACTAAAATTTGGCAAAAATTCAAAATCATATTTAAGAGAGGGTTGGAAATTAAGATAAGAATAAGAGAGTACATGGCGGGGTGGGGCCTATCTGCTTTGGATGCGACTAAACATGGCAAAACGAGTTATAAGTTTTTGACCCGACCTAATTGACCTGCAACCTGATTGACCTATAACTCGATTGATACGTTTAAAAATGACCCGTTTTGACCTGCGACCCGATTTACCAGCAAACCCGATTGACTCGACCCGACCTGCCCGTTTTACCACGTCTACCAACGTTGAGTAGATTGAGATTAAGGTGTAATTCTTATACTCCCTTAGTCCAAATTTGTTTGTCTTGTTTGAAAGTCAAACTTTTTAAGGGAATATCATTTATTATTTTTTTTGTCTTATAAAAATGTATAAGTTTACAGAATTACCTTTAAATAAATTTATCAGTTTTTTTAAAAAAAAAAAGTTATTCTTAATGAGGCAACTAAAAAGGTGACCCAATTAGATTGATTCTTTTTATATATTTGTTAGTTTTCTTTTCAAATAGTTTTGAAAATAAGGTAGGGGTATAATAGGAATATTGGTAAATTAATGACTTTTATTTTTAGAAACATGACAATATTTTGGGACATCCCAAAATGGAATAGAGGACAAACAAATTGGGATGGAGAGAGTAAAATATTTACTTATTCTTCTTTACTTAATATGTTATGTACTCCATTATAGTTTTTCATTCTTTACTTGCCACTATTTTCTCTTCCTACTTTAAACAGATCGAAGACTATACCAAGATTAGCTTCTAAAAAGCTGGAACAAGAGTTGCACCAAATTTGGATATCAAGTGTTTAGTGGTAATTGGTAAGTGGTAACAGTATCACCAGTGAGAATCTAATCATGGTTAAGGAACTTATAAACAATTGACAAATTGCATCTATTTAAAAAAAAAAAAAACTTGTTTGAAAAATACGGGTCAACTCGACCCGTGACCTGCAAACCCGACTGACCTAACCCAAACCTAACCCGACCCGACCTGCCTGTTTTGTTATTTCTAGATGCGACCAAGCCAACAAAAACTCCGGGGTCAACAACCCTACCATCTGATTTTTGTTGTTGCTTTTCACTGGCTAAGATTAAAGCAGCTGGCAACAACTTTGATAATGTTTTCATTACTGGGATTGGTGGGTTTGGTAACGTGTATAAAGGTTACAATGATGGATGGGCCCAGGGCAACCCCATTGCCATCAAACGATTAAAGCCTGGGTCTCAACAAGGGGCCCATGAGTTCGAGACCGAGATTGAGATGAGATGTCTCCTCAACTCCTCTCTTATTGGGTATTGTAAATTTCAATAATGGCAATGGGATGATCCTCATATATGATTATGTGGCTCGTGGCATCATTCGTGAGTCGTGACCATCTCTACAACACCAATAATTCACCACTTTCCAGGAAAAAACAGATGGAGATTTGTATTGGAGTGGCACATGGGTTGAACTACCTTCACACGGGCAAAGCACATGATCATTCATCGTGATGTGAAGACCACAAATATCTTACTGGATGAGGAATGGAAGGCCAAGGTGAGTGATTTTGGGTTATCAAAATTGGGCCTTACTAGCTAATAATTTGCCCTTGCTTTTGCCTAGTCAAATTTGTAATCAAAATATTTTAACCCCAAAGTATTACATCGGTATTTAAGATTAGGGATGTGCAGAAAACCCACCGACACGCCAAACCCGACCCGACCCAACTCGACCCGTTAGGTTGGGTCGGTTTTTAAGGCTTGGTGGGTTGGGTTAGATTACAAAAAAAAATTTATAGCGGGTTAGGTTGGGTTTGGGTCATAAAATTACAAACTCACCAAAACCCGACCTGACCCACCTATATTTAACAAACCTTTTTAAAATCAGTTGTAGGGCACTTATATATATATATATATATATATATATATATATATATATTATATACTTAATAATTAAAAAAAAAAAAAAAAAAAAAACAGCTGTAGAGCGGCACTTCCTTGGTTCCTCCTACTAATACTAATTTAATATATAAATATATATATAATATTATATAATTAATAAAATTTTAAAACAATCAGTTCTTCCTATCCTATATAAAAGCTAATTAGTTCACATAATTCCTAATAAATTACTATTGTTGTTTAGTCATTAGTGTTGTTTGTCTTTAAAAAGTTATATTGATACTAATCTTTAGATTTTTTTAATATATTAATATTTATATTTTTTTCTACTTAATTTAATAATAATAATAATAATAATAATAATTTGTTAAATCCATGGGTTCAACCCGACCCATGTGGGTTGGATTGGACTCATATAATGGGTTGGGTTGGGTTAATTTTTTTTACCCATTGTGGTAAATTGGGTCAAAAAATTCCCTTTACCTGACCCATACACACTCATATCTCTTATATTGTGAATTTCAATAATAGCAATGAGATGATCCTCATATATGATTATGTGGCTCGTGGGATCCTCCGTGAGTCGTGGAGATTTGTATTGGAGCGGCACATGGGTTGAACTACCTTCACGCGGACAAAACATATGATCATTCATCGTGATGTGAAGACCACAAATATCTTAATGGATGAGGAAAGGACGGCCAAGGTGAGTGATTTTGGTTTATTAAAATTGGGCCTACTAGCTAATAATTTGCCTCTGCTTTTGCCCAGTCAAATTTGTAATCAAAATATTTTTACTCAAAAGTTTTACATTGGTATCTAAGATGTGATACATCATATGTTAAAATAAGTAAAAAAATTAAAAATAAAATAATAAAAAGTTAGCCATAAAAGTTGTTACTCCTGAGTCCTGCCATCATGCTGGTCCGCTGCTTTTGCCCCCCAAATTTGTAATCAAAGGCGTGAAAATACTTTAAACATATATTTACACCCACGTCTGAAAAATGATAGGACCAGACCTCATATGGCCTACATAAGGTGCAATGATTTCAATCCACCTCCAATGTATAATTTGAATTTAAAGAGCTCTTCGTTCAATGAAGTGACAGAATAATGTGAATTTAAAGAGCTCTTCATTCAAGAGTGACAGAATACGGATGACAGAGGATCCAGAGGATAAGAAATGTGTGGATTTGGTGATAAGAAAATGTGGTAGGATGATGCGTTTGAATTTTTTTTTTTGATATCTTATTTTTCTTTCAATCTTCAAAAGAATCACGCCAATGACACTTTTGTAAGGATTTAAAATGTCTTTTGATCTTTCACTCTCTCTGTCGTAATTTTCTAAATTGTACCGACACAATATATTCGTTTGGATTAAGTTTATTGTTGTTAAAATTAAAAATTGAAAACTAAAAATATTATAGTAAAATGATTTTTAAATATATAAATAGTACTGTAAGACCTATTTTTAATGAAAAATTATTGAAAAATGAAATTTACGGGTCCTATAAACAGTATATGGGATCCATTGACAGTGCCATAACAGGACAATGTGTGGACGTTGAAAATAGTGTGGGTTCTGTGCACAGTGCACGGGACCCATTGGTAACTGTGTTCACGTGCTTCTGATAAAAATAAATAAATAAATAAATAAAAAACGCAAACACAAACACATGAATAATCTCAATCCAAACTGCACCAATGTACCCGTTTGGTTTCAACTGAAAGTGACATTCACGTTTTACGTTTTCATTTTTTTTTTCCTGCACGTAAATAGTAAAATCACATAATTTACTGTACAAAAAAAAATACTATTTATGCACCATTCACGCATTGTTCATGTACTGTTTATATACTGTTTACGGGTCTTACAATACTATTCATATATTTAAAAATTATTTTGTTACAATATTTTTAATTTTCAATTTCAACAACAATAAGTTCAATCTAAACAGAATCCTGAAGACACAAACTTGTGATATGAAAAGTTGGGCCAAAATGGCCAAATAGGCCAAAATTATTTAAATGAAATCTTTTTTTATATTTAAATAGTAATTAAATAATATTAATTAATTTTTTATTTAAAATATTTTTTATTTTTATTTATTACATGATTTAATAAATTAATATTATTAAAATATAAATAAATTGATATAATATATATTAAATTAGGGTAAATTTCACTAACTACCCCTGAGGTTTGGAGTAATGCCAAGCAGGTCCACAACTTCTCAAAACTAACCAGTTTGGCCCAAAGTACAACTTAATCTCTAAACAGACTTATAACAGACGTTATTTTTTAACTCTCCCTTCTCTCTCTTCTCCTCTCTAACCTAAACTTCTCTTCTCTCTTCCGTAGTGTCTAGGCCGAGCCCAAGTCGGCGTTGTTTCAAAACAAAACCCTAACCCAGTAATCACTTCTCTTCGCTCCTCGATTCCACTCACTCTCTCTCTCTCTCTCTCTGTCTGTCATATTAACAAAAACACACAGAAAACCAAAAACAGAGAGTTTTTCCATTTTGAGCCTCTCTGAGAGAGAACACACAGAAAAGAGAGGCAAAAAAGAGACATGGATTCAGACGAAGGAAAGCTATTCATAGGAGGCATAGCATAGGACACCAGCGAAGAAATCTTGACTGAGTACTTCACCTAGTACGGTCAAGTCACCCAAGTCGTTATCATGTGCGAGAAACCCACTGGTCGCCCTCGTGGTTTTGGCTTTGTTGTCTTCTCTGACCCTTCTGTTCTTGACCGTATCCTCCAGGATAGGCACACCATCGATGGCCGCACCGTTAGTCTCTTTTCTCCCTCTATTTGCATTCACTTTCTTGTTTCAATTTTTGGTTTTCAGTTGTTTTTTGTATCTGGGTTTTGGTTTTTGAATTGGTTTGATTTGGGTGGCTGTGACTGTGACTGTGACTGTAAATCTGTGGTGGTTGGGCTCCTATTTATGGTTTTGGTTTGTGGTGGTGGGCTTTATGACGATGGTGGTGAGGCGGTGGTTTTGGCCTCAACGAGTGGTGGGTTAAGATAGAGTGAGAAGAGACGAGAGAAGTTTGGGTCAGAAAGGAGAAGAGACAGAGGGGAGAGTTAAAAAATAACGTCTGTTAAGTCTGTTTAGAGATTAAGTTGTACTTTGGGCCAAACTGGTTAGTTTTGAGAAGTTGTGGACCTGCTTGGCATTACTCCAAACCTCAGGGGTAGTTAGTGAAATTTACCCATTAAATTATTAATTGGTACAATAATTAATAATAATTGATAAAGAAAAAACTTGCATAAAAAAATATATTAATTTGAGCGGTGTGGGTCGATTATGGAGTTTGTCGCTGTGTTGTTGGGGGCCTAAAATTGTTTTCCACTTTTTTAGATTATAATTTTTTCTTTTAATTTTTTTGGAGCCAAGAGTATAAAATATTATATACTCAACAACTGCACTGTACCTGTGCTGTGCTAAGTTCGGTCATTTTATCAAGTATTACGTATCAAGCTTTGTACAGTGTGCATTGTCACTGTACAGTGGCATCAGCGCTGTGAAGTGTGAGTAGATTGTGCAAGTGTACGAGCAAACTCAGCGTGTTATCCTTGTCCTATCAATCAAGTAGATTAAAAAATATAACTTAAAATGAATGGCTGAACGAAGAAAAGAAGGGAAAGAATGGGTTTGTTTAGATTGAACTTATTATTGTTGAAATTAAAAATTAAAAATTAAAAATTAAAAATATTATATTAAAATAATTTTTAAACATGTAAATAGTATTGTAGGACTTATAAACAGTATATGAATAGTATTTTTTGTTTCCTAAACAGTAAAATCATGTGATTTTACTGTTCATATGTAGGGGAAAAAAAATGAAAATGTAAAATGTGAACGCAGCTTTTAGCTTAAACCAAACGGGTACATAGACAAAAAGATAGAAAGATGAGAGATTTTTGAGCTGTTTTAGTACATCATTTTAAATATATGTTTTTAGTTTTTAAATAATATTATATTTATTTTTACATACTTTTTTACCAACATGTATTTTCATAAAAATTAAAAACAGTTGTTTAAACACATGTACTAAATTGTACTTTTTCTTTTAATTTAGAAATTTATAATCTCTATTTTAATATATTTCAAGATAATTATATTATATTATTAATAAATTTGTTTAGTATTAATTTTAATTTTAGTATATTTTAAAAATGAGATAATCAAAATATTTTAACCCCAAAGTTTTACATCGGTATCTAAGATGTGATACATCGTGTCTTACACTTACAGACTGATTGAAATATTTTACCTATATTCAATTATTTTTAATTAACTTTCAATTTTGATCATTCTAAAAATACATATTAAAATAAGTAAAAAAATTAAAAATAAAATAATAAAAAGTTAGCCATAAAAGTTGTTACTCCTGAGTCCTGCCATCATGCTGGTCCGCTGCTTTCGCCCCTCAAATTTGTAATCATAGTAGTGAAAATACTTTAAACATATATTTACACCCACGTCTGAAATATGATAGGACCAGACCTCATATGGCCTACACCCACGCCTGAAATACTTTAATCTTTTTTTTTTTTTTTTTAAATTAAAGTTATAAATGTTATTCTTTATATATATGTTAATCTTTATTGTCCATGCCTCGTGGCAGTTGGCCATTTATTGCGATGACGCTTGCATCTCAATGTTAGTGTAGACACTATATTTTGTTCATCCTCGATTTACGTACTGGATCTTGAAAATTTCAAAAATATTATTTTGTCCATCCTCGAGGTGCCATTTCAGATCAATCTAATATCTTATTTTTATGATCTCGCCAAAGCTAACATCCTTAGAATAAAGTTAACTTCACCTAAGTCCTTCATATCAAATTGGCTTGACAACCAAATCTTTACCGATGACATTACTCCTACATCATTTCCAATAAGTAGAATATCATCAACAACTACTTTATTTCTATGTTTTTTGTACACACATGGTTCATCAAGATTTTGTTCAAAACCAAATAATTTGATTGCTTGATCAAATTTGATATTCCATGACTTAGATGTTTGTTTAAGTCCATAAATGGACATTTTTAACTTGCATACCCTATGCCCTTGGTTCTTTGATATGAAACCTTCTGGTTTCATCATATAGATTTCTTCTTTAAGATTGCTATTAAGAAATGCAGTTTTGACAACCATTTGCCAAATCTCATAATCATAATGAGCAGCAATGGATAAGAGAATTCCCATAGATTTAAGCATGGCTACTAGTGAAAAAGTTTCATCATAGTCAATACCTTTTTTTTGTGTATACCCTTTCGCCACTAGCCTTGCTTTAAAGGTTTCAACATTTCCATCTATCCCTCTCTTCCTTTGGAAAGCCATTTGCAACCAACAAGTTTAATGCCGTTAGGCGCCTTTACAAGATCCCAAACATGATTGGAATACTTCGAATCTAATTCAAATTTCATAGCTTGGACCCAATGATGTGCATCTATATCATTCATTGCCTCTTTATAAGTGTAGCGATCCGATTCAGCCTTTTATGGGATAGCTTCATAAGTTTCTCCCAAACCTATAAATCTTATAGGAGGCCGAACAATTCTCCCACTACGACGAGGCACTTGTGTACTAGTCATCTCATGAGTAATGTCTTGCGGTGTATCTAATACATCCACATTATCCCTAGTTTCATGCATTGGTTGTTCTATTATAAGTTCATTCATTTCAGCCAAAACAACTCTACTTCTAGGAGTATAATCATTCATATAGTCATTTTCCAAAAATTTGGCATTTGTGCTAACAAACACTTTATTATCCATATGACTATAGAATAAACCTCCAACAGTTCCTTTTGGATACCCTACAAAGAATACCATTTCTGTTTTAGACTGTAACTTCTCAGACTTTCCTTTCAACACATGTGTTAAACAACCCCAAATGTGGAGATGTCTCATACTAGGCTTATGCCCAGTCCACAAGTTTACAGGTGTTTTAGGAACAAACTTCGAAGGTACTAAATTTAAAAGATACATTGCAGTATTTAAGGCATATCCCAAAAAAAAAAAATTGGCAGAGTTGAATAACTCAACATGGATCTAACCATATCTAAAAGAGTCCTATTCCTTCTTTCTGCTACACCATTTTGTTGTGGAGTTCCAGGTGCAGTCAACTGGGATATAATCCCATGTTCAGTTAAGTAATTCTTGAAATCCCCAAGAAGGTATTCGCCACCTCGATCGGATCGAATGGCCTTTATACGTTTACCTAATTGATTCTTAATTTCAATATTAAACTCTTTGAACTTTTCAAAAACTTCGGACTTCCGTTTCATTAGGTACACATAACCAAATCTAGAGTAATCATCAGTGAAGGTAATGAAATACTCATAGCCACCTCTTGCTTGGATTGCCATAGGACCACATACATAAAAATGTACTAGTTCTAACAATTCTTGGGCTCTTCTACCTTTTGCATTAAAAGATCGTTTGGTTATTTTACCTTCCAAACAAGATTCACCAACTGGAAAACCATCAAAGTCCATGGGCCTTAAAAGTCAATCTTTGACAAGTCTTTGAATTTTGTTTGAATTAATATGACCCAAACGCAAGTGTCAAAGATATACATCACTTATAGAAGGAAACTTTCTCTTTAATGATGTTAGGACATATGTGATTCACTTGTTAGGAACATATGTCACTATTATATGTAATTGGCTAATTCTTTGACAAAACATACTTTACTTGTAATTGGGTATATTTAGGATGTTTTTAATACTTCAAGAAACAAAGTTTCAAGATCAAGCTGAGAAGTGCAAGTTCATTAAAACTCGACAGTTGCATCTATCGAGCTTAAGAAAGCTGTTTCAGCCCGTGTGCTCGACACCTTCTCGACAGCTTCTATCTGTCGAGGTTTAAAGAAACAAAAATTCTGATATGTTTTCTTGGAATCTGTGAATGTGTTTTTGGACATTCTTTTCTCCTAACCCTAGACATATAAAAGGATTGTTTTAAGGGCCGTTAAAGAGTTCACAAGCATTGAGCAAAATTTGTTCAAGCAAATTATGACCAGAGACAAAGTTTTGCCCTAGTTCATCATTCTTGTGAAGAAGTTGCTGTGTATGTGCACCATTGGATTTTGTAACCAAGTATCTTCTTGATCTTCATCGTTTGGATGAACTGAAGAACTTTGTAGCCAACAATCTTTTCTAGTTGATCTTTAAAGTCACGTACTGGGATTCGCGCAATTGGTTAGTCACGTACGTGGGAGCCGTGCATTAAAAGGAGGAACTGTCACTATAGAACAAGTCCAATTGGGTATTGGGATAAGGATTCAATTATAGGTTGGTATAAGGTATTGGGATTCCTTTACTTGTAACTGCTTGTTGTGATAATAGTGGAGTTTTGGGAGTGGTGACCTTAAAATCACTCAGTGGGGTTTTTGCCGTTAGGTTTTTTCCATTCGTAAACAAATCACTGTGTTATTTATTTTCCGCTACATAATTAGTTATTGGTGATTTGTTTGTGCTACCACGCATTTGCATGTTAATTAACTTAATTAATTCACTTGACTAAATTAATTAGTTAATTTATCACAAGGGGTCAATATGTTTTTGACTTATCAAGTGGTATCAGAGCAGGCACACTCTAATTAGGGTTTAATCTTTGTTGTGTTGATCCATTGACTCCTATTTGTCATGGACAGAGGACAATCATTAATTATATCTCCTTTATTTGATGGCACTAACTATGCATACTAGAAAGTATGCATGAGAGCTTTCTTGCAATCTTTAGATGAGAAAGTATGACAAGCTGTGGAGATAGGCTAGACTAAGCCTACAGAAGTGTCGACCAATTGGGATGATGCCAAGATCAAGGCGGCAAACTTCAACAGCAAAGCGTTAAATGCCTTATTCAGTGCAGTCACCAATGAGAAGTTTAAGAAGATATTCTCAATTGGAACTGCTAAGGAGGCTTGGACCATTCTCTAAACAACCTATGAGGGAACAAAGGCTGTCAAGGATTCAAAACTTCAGAGGCTCACTACAAGCTTTGAAGAGATTAAGATGGAGGAGGATGAGTCATTTGATGAGTTCTATGCCAAGCTCAAGGACATAGTGAACTCAGCTTTGAATCTTGGGGAAACCATTCCTGAACCAAAAATTGTGAGAAAGGTGCTTAGATCTCTACCTGAGAGATTCCATGCCAAGATTACGGTGATTGAGGAATCAAAGGACATTGACAAGATTCCTTTGACAGAGCTAGTTGGTAATCTGCAGACTTACGAGCTAGGGCTAACAAGGATTGGTAAGTCGGGCAAAAGTAAGAGCATGGCTTTGAAGGCTAAGAGCAGTGACACAGATAAGTCTTCAGACGATGAAGATTCTAAGATGAAGTTCTACATCACCAGACAATTTAAAAAGTTTATAAAGAATGCCAATGGGAAGGGTTTCGACAAAAGCCATAGGCAATCCAATTCTTCTAAGTTTAAAAGCCAAGACAAAGGGAAGAAGGATGTAAGGGATGGCGGTCAGTACACTGTTCCCGCAGGACCTACATCACCAGGCAATTCAAGAAGTTCATGGAGAATGCCAATAGGAAGGGTTTCGACAAGAACCGTAGGCAATCCAATTCTTCTCAGTTTAAGAGTCAAGACAAAGGAAAGAAGGATGCAAGGGATGGCGATCAATACGCTGTTCCCACAGGACCTAAGTGCTTTGGGTGTCAAGGTTTCAGTCACATGAAATAGAAGTGTCCTACATATCTCAAGAGCATTGGGAAGAGCAGGACACTTGCTGCTACTTTGAGCGATACTGAGCTTGAGGATGATTCCGACAATGAGAATGACGGAATCTTGAATGCCTTCACTACCACTGTCAATCCTATTGATGAGATTATTGAAGATATGGTTAAAGAAGAGGAATTGGTGGAGTCCAAGTTTGAGAAGATGGATGATCAAGATGATATCCATGCAGCCTATGAGAAATTATACAAGCTTTTTTAGAAACATGAGAAACTTTATAGGCTGACCACCAAGAAACTCAGTGATGTGGAACTTGATCGTGAAGAGCTTTCCACAAAGGTTGATGAAGTTAATTAGACTATTGGAGCACTGAGGTTCGAGAACAATTTCTTGGCTGAGAAGAATAAGAAGCTTGAAGCGGAGTTGTTTCACGTCAAACCTCAATTGGAGAGGACTTCAAGTGCAAAGGTTGATGAGATGCTCAGTCTTCAAAAATCTGCTTCTGATCGAACTGGTTTAGGGTATGGATTCTCTTCCTCTAATATTGCTTCAACTAGTACTACTATTTTTGTTCCTCCTGCTAATAATGTTGAAATTGAGAACGATAATGTTAAAACTGATTTAGCTAGTAGGAACTTAGTCAAAGGTAAATCTATCTTAAGAGGACCCCCTAAGCAAGATAAGAAGGAAGCTAAAAACCCTAAGATTAAGAAGGCTAACTCTCAAAAGCCTAAATAAAAGAAGCAGCATTTCTGTCATCATTGTGGAGTTACTGGTCATACTCGACCAAATTGCTATAAGTGGTTAGCCACTCAACAGAGCAATAGCATGATAGCATTTGGAAGTCAAAATCAGCTTTAATCCTCTTTTACTCCTCTTGGAGATCTTCTCAAAGCTCTCATGTTCCTTTCGAACTTAAATGGTTTTATTTATTCCCCCTCACCTCTGGTTCAAGGGTTTAATCAAATGAAAGGTTCTTCCAAGGTGTGGAAGTAAAAGGGCTCCAAGTGATTCTATCACTTTTCATTTTCTCTCTTCTTATTTTTATGTGTGCATTACTTATGTGTTTTGCTTTTAAGTTTTTAAGTCAGTCTAGTTTTTATGCTTTGTTTTATTTAACATGTTTTTGTTTAGTTATTTTTCAATTTTGCTTTGTTTTGTTTTTTCATACAATTTTTTTTTTTTTAGGAAAAATCAGAAAAATACAAAAACAGTGTGTGTTTTGTGTATATTGGTACTTGTGTACCTTAGATGGCCATTGAAATAAAATTTTCTAAACTTTGTATCTCTTGTAACTTAGATGAGCATCTCTATGCACAACTAAACAAATGAGCTTTCTAACTATTGTTTGTGATGAGTAAGATCAAGTTATCGTTTGTACTTAACACTCGTATCACTTTTTTTGAAGGGAAGGACTAGAAGATCCTAAGAGAAAGGCATAAATAACCATCTCACCACTGTTGCCCGCCAATCATAATATGACACCTATATGCTTCGACATAGTAAAAGTGCAGTGTCAATGACATTTGTGTGCTTCGGCATAGCAAAATTGGAATGTCAAAAACTTACCATCATTGGATATTTTATTTTCTCTCTCTTATATGCCCATGTATGATTTGCTTAAATAGAAATATGCAAAAAAAAAAAAAAAAAATGAAAAGCAAAAAGATAAAAAATGCTTTAAAAATGATTGCAAGCATGTATTCTGGGAGATGTGGGAGTTATAAGATGTACCTCGAATGTGATAGTCTCATCAAACAGTTATGATTGTGTGTCAGTTAAAGTGATTTTCTCATATCTCAAATCATCATAACTTGTATATACTTATGCAATCTTATAATGTTTTTCACACACAATACACAATATTCTTTGCAACTTTTGATACATGTATAGGTACAATGTGATTTGGCAATCACAAGGTTTTACATGTGTTAATATATGTTCACTAAACTGTCTTGACTTGTTTTTTGAAATATAAAAGTTGGTTAGATTTGTTGTGTGTGTGTGTGTGTGTGTGTATTTGGGATCCATGTGCTTAAAATTGCAGTTCAGAGATGATTTTGAGAGGTTTATATGGTGTTTGGATCATTGGTTGTGTTGCATGTTTGATTGCATTCATGTATGTGTCTCTCTTTTCTCGAAAAACTGTTTTTAAAAGCTTGCTCGACACCTGGCTATTTGTCGAGCTTCCAAGCTTTTTCTTATCACAATCTCGACACCTCCTCGACACCTAGTGGATCGATCGAGAAAGTTCCTGTCTTCTTGATAGCTTCTCGACAGCTAGGTCGATCGATCGAGCTTCTGTTCTTGATATGGTGGTTTGTTCCTCGACACATGCTCGACACCTGCATCTATCGACGACCATTTTCTTGACACCTAACTCAACAGATTTCTCGACACCTCTCGACACCTTCATCTGTCGAGATTTACTGATGGCCTATATATTCTCCTCGTGTGATCCGCATCTCATTTCTGTCGATCTCTCTCTCAATGCCTCTGTCTTTTCATCTCCCAAACCTCTCTCACTCAATCCTAACCTCTTTCCCAAGGGATTCTCAAGTTGAATTAAGTTTTTCCTCACTTGATATGTCTCTAATCCTTCATTTTCATGCATTTCATTCTCTAAAAGCTTTGCAAAATTTGGGGTTTTTGAAAATTAAAGGGGTTATTGTTGAAACTTTGGGTTGGTTTTTGTTTAAATGAGTTTAAAATCTCACGCATTGCATTACATTAGCATAATAACAATATTATCATGCATTTTAGATGTGCGCAATTGATTGTGCGCTGGCAGGATTGGATTGGGCTGAGCCCATGATGCAATTTCTTTTGCATGTCACATGTTCATGCATTTCCCATGCATACGTTCTCTACTTTTCAATATACTTGTTATATTTGAACTGTTTTGGAGCTTTTCTGATTGTCTCTTTCTTTCCCCTCTCTATTCTGTTTACGTTAGTTGTGTCTATGGCACCTAAGTGTAAATCCATTCCGGCCCGGAACCCTCTTCGTTTCAGTGCCTCTTCGTCTTCTGATTCTGCTCCTTTCTCTCTTCGGTTTCGTGATGACGATGCCCACAAGGCATTCTCGAAGAACTTTTCTAGGCGCAGCATTCATTCTGAACGTCAAGTCATTCTGGCGGATTTCGCCGACACCGACCTTCCCACTGTCATTCACAGTCGGGGATGGAAGTCACTGTGTGATGTCCCGATCACTTGTCATCTTGTGCTTATCTAGGAGTTTTACTCCAACATGCACGAGATTGATCGTTCAGCACCTCTCTTCTTTACTCGCGTTCGAGGTACGCGCATTCCTGTCACACCGCAGCTTGTTGTGGATGTGCTTATGGTTCCTAGGGTAAAGTTTCCTAACTATCCTAGTTGTGAGCATCTGCGGACTGTGTCCAAGGATGAGCTCAAATCTGCTTTTTGTAAGCGTCCTTCCGAGTGGGGTAAGCGCCAGTTCACTTACTTTTTGGCCTTTGCAAAAGGCCCGCAGTTTTTAAACATGGTGATGACCTTTTTACTCCATCCTTTCTCTCACTATAACTCTAATCAGAGTGTGCCTGCTCTGATACCACTTGATAGGCCAAAAACATATTGAACCTTTGTGATAAATTAATTGGTTAATTAGCTAAATTTATTAATTAATCAAATTAACATGCAAAACGTGTGGCAGTATAAACAAATCATCAATTAAACTAAGTATGCAGTGAAAATTAAATTGACACAGTGATTTGTTTTCAAATGGGGAAAATCTACACGGTAAAAAAAACCTCACCGGATGATTTTAAGGTCACCACTCCTAAGAATTCACTATTATCACAACAAGTGGTTACAAGTAAAGGAATCTCAATACCTTATACCAACCTATAATTGAACCCTTACCCTAATACCCAATTGGACTTGTTCTGTAGTGACAATCTTTCCTTTTGATGCACGGCTCCCAGTATGTGACTAATCAATTGTGCGGATCCCAGTACGTGACTTCAATCACCAATTAGAAAGGGTTGTTTGCTGCAAAGTTTTTCAGTTCATCACACGATGAAGATTAAGAAGCTCCTTGGTCATAAAACCCTACGGTATATAAATACAGCAGTTTTTTCACAAGAAAGATGAACTAGGGCAAATTCTGTCTCTGGTCACAATTTGCATTAATAAATTTTGCTCAACACTTGTGCAACTTGTGTCACATTTGATGACCCTTAAAATAATCATTTTATATGTTTAGGGTTGTGAGAAAAGAAAACTCAAACACATAATCACGGATTGGATGAAAAACAGATTCGAAAATCTTAGTTTCATAAATCTCAACAGATATCCTATCTGTCGAGCTGCTGTCAAGCCACGGCCTGAGACAGCTCTTCAAGGCTCTATAGATGCTAGTTGTCAAGTTTTAATGACAGACACTTTTCACACTTGAATCTTGGACAGACTTACATGCCTTTAACACTTGGACTTGAAACCTTGTTTCTTGAAGTATTAAACACATCCTAGATCTACCCAATACAAGTAAAGTGCGTTTTGTCAAAGGATTAGCCAATTACATAAAATAGTGACATACGTTCCTAACATGTGAAACATATATGTCCTAACAAGAAGGAAACCAAGGTCAACTTGAGGCAATAGCCTCACTAGAAGAGGTAGAGAAAGAAGTGAAGAAGATAAGAGGAGCAAATCACTTAGAGAAGTTTGAGGCAAGAGCCTTAGATGGACACCACAGAGACTACATCATTTTGTTGTTTGTTAGGTTAGCTCGAAGAGCACCCTTGTTTGTTTTTCTTTTTCTTTTTAAGTGACTCTAGGATAGTGAGTCACTTGCTATTTGCTTGCAAGTGGCAAAACATGCATACGCTAGGGTTTCAGAAACATAAAAAATGCAAGTCTTCTGCAATAATGGTTATGGTTTGAAATGAATCCTATATCGTCTGGGAGTCGTTCCAAACCCTATTTTTTCCACTATATAAAGCCTAACATAGTACATTTTCAAAATACAAAGAAATCCCATGGAAAAAACCTAAATTTCACTAGAAAATAGTGAATCAAAAGGGAGTTTTTCACAAAATACCCTCAAGTCAATTTTATTTGATTGGGATATTTTCTGGCCCCAACCTTTTTAGTCTAATGCTGCTAATCACTTTCTTATTGGTTTGTGAATAGATTTGGCTGAGGGGAACAGTCAAAATCAAGCTTAGAAGGCTTTTGTTTGAGGTATCTAGTCTAAACTTTTCTTTTTCCTTTCTTTTGTTTTCTACCTTTAAATCTTCTTGTTTGCTTTATTTGTTTGTTAGTGTTAGGGACATATTTTATGTAATTTGCTAATCCTTTGACAAAATGCACTTTACTTGTAATTGGATAGATCTAGGATGTGTTTAAGACTTCAAGAAATATGTTGTTCAAGTCAAGTGTTAAAGCCATAAAGATCTGACCAAGAAACAAATGAAAAGAGATGTTCATTAAAACTCGATAGAAGTCTCGACAGAATCCTTTCTATTCAGATTTAATGTTAAAACTCGACACAAGCTGTTTTTGTCGAGACTTACAAAATCAGAAATTCCAGATTTGATTTTTGGCCCTTAAGTGAAAAAGGAAATGCATGGAAAGTTTGCTTCTTATCCAATCCCTTCATTTCAGCAATGCTGAGATATCTCCAAATATGTTGTTTTGGGTCTCCAAACCTATCAAACTTTTCCTCACCAAAGACCTTGAACTTGGGAGGTAATACGGTGGGAGTCTTAAAGCCCAATCCACCCATGTTGTATAGACAATTATCCATCCCTCGAGCTTTGTGGAATGCTAGTTGCATCTTTTCCATCTTTTTCTTCATGGACAAAGTATTTGCGTTAAGCTTTTCGAATTGTTTGTTCCTTTCATATTCAGCCTTGTCCTTTCATCCCATTCTTCTCCTTCCTCTTCATCCTATATCTCTACCTGTATAGGCCTTTTTTCCCTACCCTCTTTTAGCTTGGAAAGGTGACTTCCTATCTTTCTAAGGGCTTTGACTTGATCCTTTATACTCTTAAGTATTTTTTGCATGATGGCATCATCACTTGAAGAGGCCATTATTTCTTCTTAGGGTGTTTCTTCTTGGAATGTGTCTTCAACCTTGACTAAACATCTTTCGTTCTTCTCTTGGACCCAAATTGGAGTGGGGACGTGCTTACTTGATCTCGATGGTGCAATGATGCCTGAAAAGAAGTCCTTGAAAAGAAGTCCCATTTTATTAAACCTATGTCCCAATTAAAAGGTTCTTTTAATTAAGATATTCTTTTAGAAGGTCTTTAAGTCCATTTTAATGAAGGCCCAATTACAAAATCACTTCCTTTCCTCTTATGAACCTTGGCCCTTGTTTCATTGGGCTTTGGTCCATTTACAAAATAGCTCTCATTTTACTCTCGTGGGATTTCATTAGAATGTGCTTAAAGATTTTCAACATATTGTCTCAAATATGGGCCTACAATGTATTTATCACCTTCGGGCTCTTCCTTTTTTACCTTCATTATTACCATTTTTTTTTTTGGATGTAGGCCTTTAGCTAGAATATATTGTGACCTTCCTTTCAAAGTCCATGAATTTGTCATCATTTTGGGCCTTGGCATACAACAAGGAGGCCCAAGATTAAGGAATTTCATAATGTCTTTGTAGGATGTCGGATGTTAGGTCCATAGCATACTTGTTACCTTTGGCCCAAGGTTCTCATTTTTAAGAGGCCTTTTGATTTTGGCCTATGATAGCAATTAGACTATTTTTTATTTTTCCACACATCTTTAACTCACTAAATTCTTCAAAAGCCACTTCTCAATTAATTTTCACCCTTGGATTCTCTTGGCTTCATGTCTGCATGTTTAGCTCATTAGTTTAAATCTCCTACAGCAGAAAAATACATGTAATGAGTATATTTTAAAGAAAACTTGAAAACTCTCATATTTATGTGTAAGTGTGGGAATAAACACAAAATAGATCTAATAATGTCTACTAAAACTAAGATAATATTGTACTTATTGTACTTTTAAGCTATTATCAATATGGTCCTAAGAACCATTCAAGTTAAGATATACCTTTGGATTTTGGGACAAACCTATTGTATGTGAGAACTTCTTTTCTTTATCCCAATATCTTAAGGTATGCCATAACTTTTACGTCCTCTTTAAAGTCTTTTATATCTTTCATTTGTCCTTTAGAACTAGGTAAACATGAGATATATGGTTGAACAAATAGGAGATATAAAGGGTACCCTCTTATGGGCCTAAGAGGTCACTCATAACTAGGAGGGCCATGATTCCAAGCTTGGGCCTAAGTGGGCCGTGGGTTGGTAACAAACCGTTAACGTACTCAAAGCCCATTATAAGGAAGGTTGGGGCCTCCACCTTCCCACTCATCACCAACCCGGGTGTAAGGGACAAAAGAACCAAGTGAAGTGCGCGCAAAAAAATATTGAACAAGCCTTTATCAAGATTAAGAAATAAGACACATTGGAATCAAACTCTTTGTCTCTAGTGGAGTCACCATTGTAGGCATAACGAGGAGAGTATGTCTTGGCCAAGTGGGCAGCGGTGGAAAAAAACATGAAGTCGCCACCTAGATTAGATTTAGGAATAATAAATATAGTGCCTTCATTGAAAGATTGATCTTACTACCAGAGCACGTGTTTGGAGTTTAGATATGGGCATAGGAAGATGTTAGGCACCCAACCCCACCCAACCCTGTGGGTCGACTTCCACTCATTGTGTCTTACATTTGAATCTCGTTAAAGGCAAATTCAGTATTTATTATTCTAGATTCACACACACACTAGCATACATCTAGCAAAAAACATGGCATTACATCCCAAACCTTAACATACATTTATCATACATCTTATATCATATTTCAAAACCCTAGCATACATCTATCATGCATCTCATATCATGTCGTACCCAAAGAAGCAAACAAACAATCGTTAAGGAAGAAACATGGACATTATAGCATCAAACAAAATATTGAAGGCATCTAAACATCAATAACACACCCAACTAAGAATGTTCATACTCATCATCAAAGCATATTCCAAACAAATGCATGTCCACATGAATGCATGCATTCGTTTGGAATAAACAGAGAAGCAAGAACTCAAGAGCATAAAAAGGGACAAGGCAGAAGCATGTTACATAAAAGAAATTAAGAAACAGAAGTAAAAGGGTTGGATTAGGGTTTCTGGGCACGACTATGCATGCATATACGTAGAGCCTGTGTGCATAGTTCAATTGTATGTCTATGCATACTTCGAGTATGAGTGTGTGCACAGTTCAATTGTATATGTATGAATACTTTGAGTATGTGTGCGCAAGCAGAAAGCTTGCATACACATACACGCCTTAAACACTAATCTAGAAAACAAAGAACAGTAGAAACAAAAATTAAATCTAACTACCTAACATGCGTAAGGACAGAAAAACTATGTAAACCTAAATTAAGCAAGCATATTATAACATATACCAAAAAGAAAAACAAAAGGAAGAAACAAGAATCAAAGCAAGAAAAACCAAGAAAAGAAAAATAAAGTTTAGAACTTATACCTCAAAAAGACAAAGCTCCATAGCTTGATTTTGACCATTCCCTTCAGTCAATCTATTCACAATCAAATAAAGAAGTGATTAATAAACTTGAAACTCGAAGACCAAGACTAGAAAAGGCCTCAATTAGAAAAATATTGACTTAAGGGTGTTTTGTGAAAAACTCCCTCTTTGATTCACTATTTCTAGTGAATCTTGTGTTTTCCCTTAGGATTTTTTGTGTATTTTAAAAATGTACCATGTATGGCCTTTTATAGTTGAAAGATGGGAGTTTGGAACGGCACCCAAAAGATGTGGAATTCACTCCAAACCTCACACTTATCGCAAGGAAACTTGCCTTTCATAGTTTTTAGAAACATGCAAGCGCACACATGCCCGTGTATGCGCACGCATACGCGTGTATGCATGTGCACACTCTAGGGCTTTCGTGGTCTTATTTTTCAAAAATAATTCATTTTGATTCAAAAAAGAGTTATATTTTTCTAAAAACACTTTCTCAATCAAGAAGAAACCTTCAATCAAGAAGACATATGAGGGAGGAGCCATCACTTCTAAAGTACCCAATCTCGTGAATGTTAGTGCCATCATACCTCAACAACCTTCAGCCTACCCAAGTTTCACAAAAAAGGCATGTTGAGAATTCTTTGACTTAGGAAGCCCAAGCATATGAGAACTTGACCTCCAAAGGATTCATCAAACCCTTAGACCTCACACCTATGCCCAATTCTGTGCCTCCTACTTGCAACCTCAATGAATATTGCCATTTCCACTAGAAATTTGGCCAAAAAACTAACAATTGTTTCTGCCTTAAGCATGAGATATAAGACCTAATAGACAATAAAGCCCTCTCAAATCCAAATATCATTACTAAGCCTTGCATTAGGAAGAACCCCTTACCTGATTACCATAGGGTTCCTCCTATATATCAAAATTAGGTGCAATTAGAGGAGATTAAGTGAGATTACTCAAAGTTGATAGAAACCGTGGAGGTTAACACGGTAGAAGTCCAAGGAATATGGCATGACGATGATGAGATTTTGAAGGGTGCGGAGGCCGTATGGGGATACTCCCTAAAAGAATATCCAAGTTGAAGAAGAAGGCCCTAGAGGACAATATGATAAACATCACTAGAAGTGGGAAACACTACAAGCTATCTTTTTTGGAGAGAGATCATCCTTGTAGGAACATGGAGGAAGGATCCAGGCCCGTTGAACTTCAAGGAAAAGAAGGAAAGGAAGGGGAAGATAGGGTTATGATCTAATTAAAGAAAACACAAGCCCACGTGTCTGTATGGGGCTTATTGGCCTCTCACAAGCACCGTTAAGCTCTTTTAGACACTTTAAAAGGGAAGGAAGTCCCTATTGAATCTTTACCACAAGAAGTGTTGGCCCTCATGAGAGTGGAAGCAAAAATCTAATCCTTTCCTTACTTTTCCCGACGAAGAACATCCTCCTGAAGGAGCCACTCACACTAAGCCTTTATAAATCATTATTGAGTGTATAGGTGCCAAGGTTCTAATGGTGCTTATTGACAATGGATCAGTATTGAATGTGTGCCCTTTTAGAACTACTCTTATAGTGAGTTTGGACATGGAAAAAATTACCCCCTCTCTTTTGAACGTTAGGGCATATGAAAACACTTCAAGGAAGGTCATGGGAACTTTCAAGGCTTCTTGAAAATTTTGTCATATGGAAACAGCTGTGGAATTCCATGTGATGGATATCACTCCTAACTACAATATCCTTTTGGGAAGAGCTTGGCTTCATCCTATTAGGGCTATCCCTTCTTCTCTGCCCCAAAAAATGAAGATTCCATGGAAAGGAGGGGTTGTCATAGTACTTGGTGATGGTGAGATCCTAGCTCCTATATGTAGATTTGAAAAGGGAGGAAGTGAGCTTCAAATAAGTGACTTTGAGTTTATGAACATGGCCGATTATGGATTGAAGGATGAAAGGAATACCATAGATTTGCTCCCGTATTGTAGTCATGAGGTGATAGCTATGATGAAAAAAATGGGATACATGCCTAGTATGGGTCTTGGAAAGGAAGAAAGAGGGGTGGCTGAATTCCCCAACTTCAAGACTCAACTGACCAAGGAAGGTTTAGGATTATTTGAAGGCTACGATGGAATTAAGAGGAAACTTGGTAGCCTCAATAGGAATTTTGTGAAGGAAGGAAGTGACTTTCCTTTCTGTGGCTTTCCTTTCTGTGGCTTTCCCGAGCTTTGGATCAACAAAGACGAAAAGGTGAAACCTAGTTGGGAGATATTCTTTAAGGAGAAACTCACTTTCAAGGAAAAGCTTATTGTGGTATTCAAGAAAGTTCAAGAAGAAGTTGACTGGATAGACTACATGGATGCTGAAGCTCTAGGGACTATGCTGAAAGAGGAGGCGGACGTGTTCGTCATCACCACCGAGGAGCCCAGTAATCCTTCTACACTCATCATGCCTACGGATGGTCAACTTAGTAATTAGACTTGGGTTAAGTTTTCTAAAAATATGGGAAAGAAAATTTGTAATAGAAGTTTTGATGTACTTTTCAACGTTTACAATAGGATGAATTCTGATTTGGCTTATTTTGATGTTTCCCATCATATGGAAATTATGCACTTAAAAGATTCAAATGAATTTGAAAATGAAATTAGTAAACAATTGGAAAAAAAAATTTTGAACTTATGGAACCAACTTTTGAAACTCTTAATTTGGGCAATGATGAGAATCCACGCTTAATTAAAATTGGCTTAACCCTAAATGAAAAAGAAAGAAAAGATCTCCAAGAACTTTTCACAAAATTCCAAGAGGTGTTTGTGTGGTCCTACGAATATATGTCTGGTATTGACCATGAGATAGCTTAACATCACATTGATACACATGCCCACATGGTACCTGTTAAGAAAAAGTTGAGGCGTATAAGAACTGAATGGCTCCTTAAGATCAAGGAAAAGGTCACAAAATAGTTAAAAGTAGGGTTCATCAAACCCGTGCACCAAGCTGAATGGATAGCCAATGTTGTGCCTGTACCTAAGAAGGATGGTAAAGTGAGGATGTGTGTGGTTTTGAGAGACCTAAACAAGGCTTTCACTAAGAATGATTTCCCTCTCCCTCATATAGATGTCTTAGTGGATAATATGCTGGAAGTGCCTTGATGTCTTTCATAGATGGTTTCTCAAGATACAACTGAATCAACATGGCACCTAAGAATATGGCTAAGACCACCTTCACCACTGAATGGGGGACTTATTGCTATACGGTAATGCCATTTAGGCTCAAGAATAAAGGTGCGACTTACCAAAGGATGGTCACAACCTTGTTACTTGAAATGATGCGCAACGAAGTTAAGGTATATGTTAATGATATGATAGTGAAGTTTAAAGATAAAGGACACATTACCAATCTAAGGAAGTTTTTCAAAAGGATTAAAGAGTAAAGACTGAGATTGAATCCATAAAAGTGTACCTTTGGAGTAACTGTAGGAAAGTTACTAGGTTTCTTGGTAAGTAATAGGGGGATAGAGATTACCCCATAAAAAATCAAGGCCATATTGGATATACCTCCACCTAAGAATTAGAAAGAAATAAGAGGGTTCTTAGGTTGATTACAATACATCAGCTGATTCATAACCTAGCTAACCTCCTCACTTGTGAGCCCGTCTTCAAGTTCTTAAGGAAAAATGAACCCCATACATGAAAAAATGAATGTCAAAGGGCCTTCGAGCTCATAAAAGAATATCTTCTCCATCCACTTATCTTGGTATCTCTAATGCCTAGAAAACCATTACTCCTTTATCTCTCGATCATAGAAAATGCGGTATAGAAAATGTGGTTGGAAGTATGCTTGCACAAGAAGATGACGATAAGAATGAGTGGGTCTTGTATTACTTAAGCAAGAGGTTCCATGATTACAAGACCAGATACACATAGAAAAGTCGTGGATTGCTCTTGTATGGGCCATGTAGAAATTCAAACACATTATCCTACCTTTCCAAATATGGGTAGTAGCCAGGATAGACCACCTGAAATATTTGTTCGAGAAGCCTGCTTTGAGTGGAAGACTATCGAGATGGTTGATCCTATTGGCAGAGTTTGATATGAAGTATGTGGCTAGGAAAACCATTAAGGGAAATGTCGTGTCAGAGATATGAGTTCGGAGTTAAGTTACGGTCTTGGGAAGGTGTTAGGCACCCAAAACCGTCCAATCCTAAGGTTGGCTTCCCTTTATTTTGTCTTATGTCTTAACCTTTTTAAAGGCATACTCATTATTGCATCTATACTCACACACACACTAGCATACATCTAAACACACAACATGGCATTAATCATCCCTAACCATACATCTATCATGGTAATCAAACAAAGCCTAAACATTCATATCATGGCATACCCTAACATACATCTAGCATACATATCAAACAACCTAACATTCATCTAATCATGGCACATCATCGCATCCCAAACCCTAGCAAACATGTAATCATGGCATTTCCTATCATATTACATCATCTAATGCAGCAATCAAAATAAGGCAGAAACACAAACATAAGAGATTCAAGCAAATATGTGATTGAGCACAACTCATCAAACAAGCATGTTCAAATCCATTGTTAAGGAAAATCAAATTCAAATATGCATACTCATGTGAATGTATGACTTACCTCACTTACCTTGCAGCAACTCAGTACCTATGGCAATATGCATGGACATGTGAGTGAATGACATGAAATTTAACAAAGAAATGAAAACAAACCCTAACCTAAGCATGTGAAAGGCAAACAAACATGTGAAACAGGGACTTAAGCTATATACTAATACATGGAGGATCAAAGCAAGGGTATAACATGTGAAAAAAACAAAGCAAAGCATAAATTAGGGTTTCCGGACAATGACTTGCATAAGCATACAGAAGCCTGCGTACGCAGGCCAAATACCTGTGTGCGTAGGATTTGACCTGCGTACGCATGCACAAAGCATGCGTGTGCAGGGTTGTTTTAAAACCCTAACCTAGAAAACAACAGACACAAAAACAAGACAGAACTTAAAACTGTAAATCTAACACCATAACATGCTTTTAAAACATACAAAAACGTGAACCTAGACTACATAAATATATTAAAACATAAAACATATAAAGGAACAAACAAAACAGAATTAAACTTAAAGAAAATAAAAGAAAAAGTTTGAAATGAATACCTCAAAGCAAAAGCTCCTAGGCTTAATTTTTTACCATTCCCCTCAGTTAAATCTATCATAAATTAATAGAAATGTGATTAATAATCATCATATTCAAAGATCAAGACCAAAAAAGACCATAATCAAATAAAATTGACTTGAGTATGTTTTGTAAAAAAACTCCCTCTTTGATTCACTATTTCTAGTGAATCTTAGTGTTTTCCCATGAGATTTCTGAGTGTTTTGAAAAGGTACCAAGTGTGGCTATTTTTAGTGTGAAAATAGGGGTTAGAAACAGCTCCTAGACGATATGAGATTCATTTCAAACCTCAGTCTTTAATGTAAAAAACTTGCCTTTCTTATGCTTATGAAAACTACTGTGGACACAACAAGTTTTGGAGTTGCCACCTAGTTTTGCATTGACCTAGAAACCATATATATAGCATTCTCTCGAGGAAGGACCTTTTGATTTACTACCAGATATATGGGTTTGGAATTAAGGTACGGTCTTGGGAAGGTTTAGGCACCCAAAACTGCCCAACCCTAAGGTTGGCTTACTATCATTGTGTCTTATGTTTTAACTTTATTAAAGGAATACTCAATACTTGTATCTAACTCACACATACACGCATACATCTAACAATTAACATGGCATTAATAATCTCTAACCATATAGCAATCATGATAATCAAACAAGGCCAATCATACATCTAATCATGGCATACCTTATCATTCATCTAGCATACATGTCATGGCATCAAAGCATTCATCACACCATAAACCCTAATCATACATCTAGTCATGCTTCATCATATTACATCATCTAAGACAACAACATGGGTATCAAAAGATCTAAACAAACATGTGATAAATCACAACTCATCAAACAAGCATATTCAAAAAGCATTCATTGAACAAAATCATATTAAATATGCATGCTCATATGAATGCATGACTTACCTCCCTTATCTTTCGGCAATTCAACACCTATGGCAATATGTGTGAACATGTGAATGCATGATCATGGTGTTGAAATAAAGACAACACAAAACAAACCCTAATTCTAACATGTGAAAGGCAAACAGGTAATTAAACATGTGGAATAGAAGCTTGAAAAGCACACAAGCATGGAAAAGAACCTAGGCAGAAGTATATATATGAAACCAAAAGCAAAATAGAAGAAAACAAAAGTTAGGGTTTCTGGGTTGGTTCATGCGTACGCATTAACAACCTTACATGCTGCGTTTGTACATCGTAGGGTTTTGTAACTAAGGAGCTTCTTGATCTTCATTGTGTGGATGATCTGAAGAACTTTGCAGCCAACATTTTTCTCAAGTTGGTATGTTAGTCACATACTTGGATCCGTGCATCGATTGATTAGTCACGTACTAGCAGCTGTGCATTAAAAATGAGAGATTGTCACTACAGAACAAGTCCAATTGTGTATTAGGGTAAGTATCCAACTGTAGGTTGGTACAAGGTACTAGGATTCCTTTATTTGTAACCGCTTGTTGTGATAATAGTGAATTCTTGGGAGTGATGATCTTAAATTCATTTGGTGAGGTTTTTGCCTCGAAGGTTTTACCTATTCGTAAAAAAATCTCTGTATCAACTTTATTTTTCGCTGCATTTAACTTAGTTGGTGATTTGTTTGTCCTACCACGCGTATTGCATGTTAATTAACTTAATTAATTCAATTAACTAATTAATTGGTTAATTTATTACAAGGGGTCAATGCTTTCTTGGTCTATTAAGTGGTATTAGAGTAGGCATACTCTAATTAGAGTTAATCTTTACTATGTGATCCATTGACCCCTATTGTCATGGCTGCAACCGGCATGAAAAAATCTTTGTTTTTAAATACATCTTGTTTTTCTAATCTCTACTTGATTGAGTGTATCAGAAAATGTAAGTCTAAAAGTTATTTGAAATCCATCATGATGACTATTGGAAAAGATCTTAGCTTAACAAAGAAGAAACTAGACAATCTCAGAATGAAAATGTGCAGAGGAGTTCGTCTGAGAAGAGTGAAAGTTAAAAGCTTTGTTCATAAATGGCAAATGAGAGAAAACACCATTCCTACTGATTTGTCATCTAAGCATAAGGTGTGTTTCATGATGAAGTTCGCATTTAAGGTTATAGACACTTGTTTGTGGTATCTTGATAGCGGCTGCTCAAGACACATGATTGGAGACCATCTCTCTTTAAGGTTTTCGAGTCTAAGAAATGTGGTAATGTTACTTTCGGTGATGGGAGAAAATCACAGATTAAAGGAAAGGGAACCATCTTTCTACCTGGACTGCCAGACATTGCTAATGTCCTATATGTAGAAGGTTTGAGAGTGAACCTGTTGAGCATAAGTTAGATATGTGATCAAGATTTTATGATACTATTTTCCAAAGGGAAATGCCTTGTGTTGAATGAGTCTGGAAAGAAACTCATAAGTGGTGTTCGCACTCTAGAGAATTGTTATGGTTTGGTCCCTAATGCTGATATTGTGTGCAATAACATTCGTTTGCCAAATGAAGATCTATGGCACCAAAGGATGGGACATGCTAGTTACAAACATCTTTCAATTGTATCTAATAATGAATCTGTTTTGGGGATACCAAAGCTTAGTAGAGTGAACAATGTTGTGTGTGGATCGTATCAACTTGGAAAACAGATAAAAGCTAAACATTCAGGCACTCAGACATCCGCTACATCTAGACCATTGGAGCTACTACATCCGGATCTCATGGGTCCACCTAGAACCAAGTCTCTTGGTGGAAAGAGATACATCATGGTTGTTTTAGATGACTTCACTTGGTACATTTGGGTCATTCTTCTAAGATCCATATCAGATACTCCTAAGCATATTGAAGCCTTGTGCATAAGAATGCAAAAAGAGAAGAGCTTAAAGATTGATTGAATTTGAAGTGATCACGGTAAAGAATTCGAGAACTCTTATATGGAGTCCTTTTGCACTAAATTAGGTATATCTCAAGAATTTTCAGATCTTATTACTCCTCAGCAAAATGATGTAGTAGAAAGAAAGAACAGGGTTATTCAGGAGATGGCTAGAGCTATGTTGCATAACAAGGATGTGGCTAGAAACTTATGGGGAAAAGCTGTTAACACTGCATGTCATACGGTTAATAGAGTGTATTTTAGATCCAGTACCAAGAAAACTCCCCATGAGTTATGGAAGGGAAGGAAGCCAAATGTCAAGTATTTCAAAATCTTTGGAAGTACTTGCTTCATTCTCAAGGATAGAGAGAATGTGGCAAAATTTGACTCCCGAAGTGATGAAGAGATATTTTTGGGATACTCATCTACAAGTAAGGCTTATCGGGTATACAACAAGAGAACCAAGAATGTAATGGAAACTGTCAATGTTGTTATTGATGAAGCTTTCGATTCTGTTTCTGAGAAAATGAGTGAGGAAATCCCTAAAGAAATTCTTCCTTTTGAGCCCAAGGATGTTTAAGAAATTGTTGATCAAGAGCCCGCATCTCCAAGCATTTCCAACACTTCAAGTGTAGTAGAAGGTTTAGCAGACATACTTACCTCACTTGATTCTAAATCCCATGAAGAGAAATGACCTTCCTCCATGATTAAGTTGAATCATCTTCCTGAAGTTATTGTGGGAAACATGAATAAACTTATACTAAAGAAGCATACAGTTGATAAATATGTTACTAACTTTGTGTCATATTCTTGTTATTTGTCGTAGGTTGAGCTTACCAAGGTTGAGGAAGCTCTCTAGGATAAAAGCTGGGTTGAAGCTATGCATGATGAACTGCTTCAGTTTCAAAGAAATGATGTCTAGACTCTAGTAACTAGACCGAAAGGTGAGTACATCATTGGCACAAAGTGGATATTCCGCAATAAAACTGATGAGGAAGGTAATGTGATCCACAACAAGGCTCGTCTTGTGGCTTAAGGATACTCTCAAATGGAAGGAGTAGACTATGATGAGATATTTGCTCTAGTAGCCCATATGGACTCCATCAGGATTCTCCTAGCCTTGGTGTGTCACTTGAAGGTCAAGTTTTACCAAATGGATGTAAAGACTACCTTTTTGAATGAGTTCTTTAAGAAGGATGTCTATGTGGCTCAACTAAAAGGATTTATTGATCCACACTTTTCAGATCATGTGTTGTACCTCTATAAAGCACTCTATGGTTTAAAGCAAACCCCCAGAGCTTGGTATGATCGGCTTACACAATACTTGGTATCGCATGGGTTCACAAGAGGAAAAATTTATCAAACTCTCTTCATAAAAAGGGAAGACGGTGAGTTGATAGTTGCTCAAGTCTATGTTGATGATATCATCTTCGGGTCAACAACGGATGAACTTGCTTATAGTTTCTCTAAACTCATGCAGGCCGAGTTTGAGATGAGCATGATTGGAGAGTTGAATCACTTCCTTGGGTTGTAGATCTGCCAGTAAGAGTTAGGTATATTCATATCTCAATTTAAATATACTAAAACTTTTGTGAAAATGTTTGGTTTAGAATCTGCTAGTTCTATTAGAACCCCTATGAGCCTAAATGTTAAACTCATTGTTGATTTGTTGGGTAAAAATGTTGATTCGTCTCTCTATAGAAGCATGATAGGTAGTCTTCTTTACTTTACTGCTAGTAGACCTGATATTAGTTACAATGTGGAAGTGTGTGCTAGATATCAGGCTAATCCCAAAGAGTCTCATATGATTACTTTGAAAAGAATCATAAAGTATGTCAAAACCACTACCAACTTCGGTGTGTGGTATAGCAAGGATACAAATGATGTCTTAGTTGGGTATTCTGACGCAGACTAGGTTGGGAATGCTGTTGATAGAAAGAGTACTTCAAGGGGGTTGTTTTCATGTGGGTAACAATCTTGTCTCCTGGATGAGCAAAAAACAGAATTCCAACTCTTTATCCACTACAGACGCTGAATACATTGCTGTCGGTAGCTGTTGCACCGAACTTCTATGGATGCAAAAACTTCTCATTGATTATGGTATTCATCAAGAACATCTTACCATCTATTGCGACAATACCAATGCCATCAACATCTCTAAGAATCCTGTTTAACATTCTCGAACTAAACATATAGAGATTCGACATCATTTCATTCGTGAGCTTGTTGAAGACGATACTCCCACTTTTAAGTTTATTCACATTGATTATCAGAAGGTTGATTTTTTCACCAAACCTCTTGATAGCAAACAGTTTGAATTCCTTCGCCAAAACATTGGTGTGATCTCCATGGATTGATCTTCCATTCTCCTTCTTTCTCATGCATTTGCATCTAGTTTTTATGCTTTTCTTTGTTTAACATGTTTTTGTTTCTAGTTTTGCTTTATTTTGTTTTTCATAATAAATATAAAAAAATTGAAAAATTAGAAAATACAAAAACAGTGTGTGTTTTGTGTATATTGGTAGCTTAGATGAGCATCTCTATGCATAACTAAGCAAGTGAGTTTTGTGGCTTGTGTTTGTGATGAGTAAGATTAAGTAATCTTTTATATTTAACACTCGTATCACTCTTTTTGACGGGAAGGACTAGAAAATCCTAAAAGAAAGGCATAAATAACCATCTAACCACTGTTACCCGCCAATCATGAAATGACATCTGTATGCTTCAGCATAGCAAAAGTGCAATGTCAAAAACTTAACATAATTGGGTATTTCTTTTCTCTCTTTTATATGCCCATGCATGATATGCTTAACAAAAGAAAAATATGCGAAGAAAATAAAAGCAAAAAGAATTAAAATACTTTATATATGATTGCAAACATGTCTTCTAGGAGATGTAGGAGTTATAAGATGTACCTCGAAAGTGATAGTCCTCATCAAGCAGTTATAATTGTGTGTGAGTTAAATTGATATTCTCATATCCCAAATTGTCATAACATGAAGACACTTATGCAATCTTGCGATATTTTTCACACATAACACGTAATATTTTTTGCTACTTTTGATACATGTGTATTTACAATGTGATTTGGCTATCACAAGGAATACATGTATTAATGTATGCTCACTAAACTGTCTTGATTTTTTTTGAAATATAAAATTGGTTAGAATTGTTGTGTGTGTGTGTGTGTGTTGGATTTAAATACTTGACATTTTTCTTGTTGAGAGATGTTTTTGAGAGTTTAAAATGTTGATTAGATCTTTGGTTGAGTAACATGCTCGATTGCATTCATTTCTGTGTTTTTCTCTTCTTTGAAAAATTGTTTTTGTACTTCTCGATACCTCTCGACAGATAAGCTATCTATCAAGATCTTTGATCTTCTCTCTCAACAGAAGTTAACGTAATCTCAATCCATCAAGATTCTTGAGAATTTGTCTCGATAAATTCTCAATCCATCGAGGTTACTTTGCTATTAACACCTCTCGATAGCACCTTGACAGTTTCATCTGTCGAGATTTAGTGCTCGATAGCTTCTCAACACCTCTCGATCCATCGAGCTTCGTGTTTCTTTATATAGCTCAGTGCAATATTTTTTCCTTATTTTCTTCGATCTCTCTCGATATTTTCTGGCCCTTCACCTCCCCAAACACTTTTCTCTCTCTCTAAACCTCTTACCTAGTGGATCTTTAGCCTAGATTGATCTTCCCATCTCTTGTATGATCTTGTTTTCACTATTTTTCATGCATTTCATTCATATAGATCTAGGTTTTTGGGGTTTTTGAAAAATTTTGGGGTTTTTCAAAATTAATGAGGTTTTTGCAAATTTTTGGGTTGGGTTTTGCTTAAATGATCCTATATGCTCATGCATTGCATCACATTTGTATTTTCACAATGTTTCATGCATTTTAGATGTGTGCTTACTAAGTTGAAATCTTGTGTGCTAA
This sequence comes from Quercus lobata, assembly GCF_001633185.2. NCBI lineage: Eukaryota > Viridiplantae > Streptophyta > Magnoliopsida > Fagales > Fagaceae > Quercus > Quercus lobata. The sequence goes on from NC_044907.1 coordinate 96,886,882, forward strand.
TAGGATTGGATTGGGCTAAGCCCATGATGTATTTTTTGTTGCATCACTTGTTCATGCATTTTTTATGCATACGTACCATTCATTTCCTTCTTATTGATAATAAATTTGTTTGGTACTCTTTTGCTTCTCTCTCTCTCTCTCTCAGTTAGTCTGCTTATGGCACCTAAAAAGAGCAAGTCTACTCCGTCCCGGAACCCTCTTCGTTCCGGGGCATCATCTTCTTCCTCTGTTGATCCTATCCCCTCTCATGTCAGGTTCCATGATGATAAAGCCCGTAAGGACTTTTCAGGAAACTTTTCTTGACGCGGCATTCATTCAGAACTCCAAGTCATTCTTTCAGATTTTTCCTACTAACCTTCCCACTATCATTCATAGTAGGGGTTAGGCGTCTCTGTGTGACATCTTGGTCACTGGTCCCTCCAGGATTATATAGGAGTTCTACTCCAATATGCATGAATTTGATTACTCTGTACCTCATTTCATCACTCGTGTTCAAGGTATGTGCATTATAGTCACTTCGGATCTTATATTTGAGGTACTACATGTTCTAAGGGTAGAGTTTGCTGAATACCCTAATTGTCCTCATCTTTAGACCATGTCCAAAGACGAGCTCATGTCTCTTTTCTATGAGACACCCTCATCTTGGGGTGAACATCAAAACACCCTTTGCTTGGGCTTTGCAAAAGATCTGAAGTTTCTGAATATGGTGATGACATTTGTTTTACATCCCTTGTCTCACTATAATTATATTACTGAGCATTGTGCTTGATTTTTGCTATCCCTACTCGAGGGACTTACTATTGACTTTCCCTCTCACTTCATACTCTCCCTTATAGATGTCTATAAGGATATGGTGACCCATGATAAGTTTATTTTCCCTTTTGTTATCACGAGAATTCTTCACCATGCATTTGTCTCCTATCCCGAGTCTTCTTATTTCTCTGTGATGTGTGCCATTAGTGTGACGATCGTTAGACGGAATGAGGCCCAACTTTGACTGAAGCGGCCAAGGATCGAGACAGCAACTCCTCCGGCTTCTTCCGCTCCATCCACATTTGCTCCTTCCTCTTTTGCGGGTGGTGTGACCCTCGAGGCGATCATGGCGTAACTTCAGTGCATGAATGCTCGCCTTGATACACTCACTACTGAGTTGTATCAGGTGAACACCCATGTCGGTCGTATTGCATGACGACAGGCTCGCTTTGGTGGCTTTGTAGAGTCTCCCTCTCCTTCTCTAGAGGCATCTAAGGACGATGACGACAATGCTGACTTCGATAGTGATGCTGATGCTATTGCTAATGAGGATGTTAGCTCTTCTGGTGACGATGAGATGACTACTTCTCAGTGACTTACCCTTTGTCATTCGTGACAAAAAGGAGGAGTAGTTTTGGGTATGAAAGTAGTCATGTACTTAGGGGGAGAGTTAGTATAGGAGATATTTTTGTTAGGGGGAGTGTTTATCTTTTGAGGGATGTATGCTGACTTTTTGTATCTTTTCTCTTCTTTACTTTTTAGATACATTTTTCTTACTTTGTGATAGCAAACCCTGTACTTTCTTATTGATATATATATATATATATATTGAGGTTGTTATTGCATTCTTTCTCCTATCTCTTCATGTGTTGTTTCTTTTCTCTCTTTATGCACATGCTTCTTATTTATTGTATGCAATCTTTTATTTTTGTTTCACACTAAGATGCCGTGATGAGTTTTGTTTAAAGTGTTTCAGAAATACAGGTTGTCAAAGTCTTTCATGCCATGAACTCTCTTCTTGCAAAGCTTTTCAAGAGTCTATGTTAGGATATATTTTATTGTATTCAATAAGTGAGTATGAGTTGAGTGATTTATGACTTCTCTCATATTTAATTTGTTTGTTGTGGTTTTGTCAAGGATTGTCAAAGGGAGAGATTGTTAGGACATATGTGAATCATGTTAAGAACATATGTCATTTAAAATTGGCTAATCTTATGACAAAATACACTTTACTTGTAATTGGATAAATCTAAGATGAGTTTAACTCTTCAAGAAACATGTTATTCTAGTCAAGAGTTAAAGTCATGCAAATCTATTCAAGAAACAAGTGAAGAAGTGCTGTATTTTAAAACTTAATGGCTAGCTCAACAGATTGCATCTATCGAGGTTTAAAAGGTAGTTTTAACCCGATGCTCGACAGATAACCTATTTATCGAGATTTACGAAAATCAGTTTTTCAGATCTGATTTCACACATATCCGTGCATACTTGTTTAGACTTTCTTTTTTCATAACCCTAAACATATATAATGATTATTTTAAGGGCCGTCATAGTGAATGTAAGTGTATGCAACTTGATGCAAAGGTTTCATTCAAGCATATTGCGACCGGAGACAATCTGTTCTAGTTCATCTTTCTCTTGAAGAAGCTGCTGCATTTATATGCCGTAAAGTTTTGTAACCAAGAAGTTTCTTGATCTTCATCGTGTGGATGAGATGAAGAACTTTGCAGCCAACATTCTTCTCAAGTTGGTTTGTTAGTCACGTACATGGATCCGTGCATCGATTAGTTAGTCACGTATTGGCAGCCGTGCATTGAAAATGAGAGATTGTCACTACAGAACAAGTCCAATTGTGTATTGAGGTAAGGGTTTAACTGTAGGTTGGTATAAGATATTGAGATTCCTTTACTTGTAATCGCTTGTTGTGATAATAGTGGATTCTCGGGAGTGGTGATCTTAAATTCACCCGGTGGGGTTTTTGCCTTGGAAGTTTTCCCCATTCATAAACAAATCACCATGTTAACTTTATTTTCTGTTGCATTTAAATTAGTTGGTGATTTGTTTGTGCTACCACGCGTATTGCATGTTAATTAACTTAATTAATTTACTTGACTAATTAATTGGTTAATTTATCACTAAGGATCAATACTTTCTTGGCTTATCACAATGGACCCGAAAAACCAATTTTTTTAACTAACAGACCCCTACCCAACTCGTATGGAAATTTGGATCCGATCGTGGGTCATTAGGTCGAATGTGTAGGTTGGGTCTAACGGGTTGATAGACAGTCCTAATTGCTTAGAGTGTTTTGTCTAGTGCGTAGACTGGTTCAAAGAGAATCTCGTTGAGAGAGTCAAACCCAACTCCCTTACCCTATGCAAAAGCCTTAACCTAGAAGCACAAAAAAATACCTACACACTTCTTCGTGCTTAAATCCCAGTTTGGATATTTAACAACAAGTTTTTTTTTTTTTTTTTACTTGCATTAAAAAAAAAAGTAAGGTTGAGGCATGCAATCTTTTTTTGTAATTCCTTTATTTTAATAAATTCTTCTTTCATATTAACAATATTATAGAAAGACAAAACACAAAAAAATATAAAAAATCCCAACAATGTACACATCTCCATCCAGGGACAAAGAAAGGACTCAGAGTTAGGGGAACGGTTTTATTGCTCGTTGTGTGTGGCAGCTCTAGTCTTTGACTCTACTGTTTTACCACTAAAGATTTTTGTTTAAAACTTTTCAAAGGATCAAGTCGTTTGTTTTGGGTAAAATAGGTTGATAGGACTTAATTTTTTTTTAGCTTTATTATTGGTAATTTTTTTGGGTTTTCATATTTTGTTTTAGATTTAATCTATTAGTTTTTTATGGCGTCCAAAAGATCGAAAATGCTAAAATTGCAAAACTTTTACCACTTTCTAGTATAGTGAGTGGTTATTGGTAAATAAAAAATTATGAAAATGTGCAAATCAGTAAAAATTTATACTTTAATAGTTTGTAAAAATGTTATAAAAAAATTTGTAATTATAATATTACTTTTAAAAGGATTGATGACATTGTTAAAAGGGTATAGTATAATTTTATTGAACAAAATTGTTAAAATTAATTCCTATTAATATACTAATATTTAAAATATATATATATATATATATATATATATATATTTATAGCTCCATCCATGTCCCCATCCCTTAAAGGCTCTCTCTCTCTCTCTCTTCAACTTGGCTGTGGATGAAGGACATAAGATGTGAGCGTATACGTTGTTATTGTTGTGGTTTTAGTGGTTACTACTTCTATTTTTTTTTCTCTGTTATTATCTGTCTCAAACTTTTTTTTCTTCTTGGGGGCTAGAAAGAATGGCACCTCGTGAGATTGAAGAAGTTGAACAAACCGGTGACATTGACTCAGTCAAAGCCCCAGGAGAGGAGATTGTGACGACGTCAAAAGAGGACACAAGGCCCGCACTTACTTTCCTATCCATTTTCAAAGACGCAAAGATACCCATCAACGCGTCTGACCCGGGCAAACTGTGTAAAATGCTCTCTGAAGGAGTATTCTTAGAATATTATGCTGGAGTACCCTTGCAGAAAGGAAAACCCTTAGAGCCCAACTGCATAGTAAGTTCCATATCGCTTTCCCCAGATCTTATATCAGTTAGCTGAATATTATCACAAAATATGTATATATTTAATGTTTTAGGGTGATCTTAAATAAGGTTGAGATAATTTTGATTTTTCCATCTAAAGTTTTAAAATTTTGATATGTACCCTAACTAGAGCTCAAGTCATTTTTTCCTTTCAAAATTAGATCGATTTGAACCTTATTAAAGTCATGTAAGATATTATTTTAACTAAATTGCAATGTATTCCCTTAAATATTGAGATAATTTTAATTCTACTTTTTAAAATTTCAAATTTGTGTTCCAGAAAACTATTGAAGTGTTTGGTATCATTGTTATACTAACGTTGTTAGTATTTTTTCAAAAATAGATATGGGTGAAAAATATGTAAAAATAAGCGTAATATTATTTAATACACCGTTGTTTAAAATACCTTTCCAAACACCCCTATATACTTATTGAGTTTATTATATTTCAAATACACCTAGTCACATCCTTGTTCGGATTTGGATTTGTTGTTGGGTTTTAATATGATGTTTTGAAGATTATATTCTAATAGTAGTATTTATTTCGTTTGGGTGGTGATTAGGGCTAAATTTTTTGAGATTTTCAGTGGAATTTATTGGTCTATTACGTGTTTGTTAGAATGCCCAAATTGTTTCATTCTCTTTCTTTTTTATTTATTTATTTATTTTAATTTTATAGAAAATGATTGAGTAAAAACACAAAACTGAAATATAGAAACAATCTGCCAAACAGGTTTTGAAAGGCAAAGTTTGGTTCCTGTGTCTGTTGCAATGATAATGTGTGAACAAAAATGAACACATGAAACCATCGGAATGGGTATAATGCATTAAAGCACTGGACCCAAACTAAATTCATATTTTATTATCATAAATTAGATCATGTCGTTACATAAAATAGATGCAACCAACAATTACAAAAATACTTTCCTAAACCACTAGTAACGAGTAGTGTTCCCTTCAAAAAGTAAGGGAAACTACGTTACTGGTCCTGAGGCTTACCCTATGAGCACAATTGAACCCTCAAATTTCAATAAACGCTATTAGAGCTATGTTAGTCTTTCTATTAACTCATGTTAGTGGTATTACTTACGTGAGCAACATAATAATTACTTGACCTTTTTTAAATGATGTAGTATTTTTTTTAATAAGTAGTGTCAGGAGTATTTCATATTGTACTACATGTAAGTCTACATGGCAATGCCTCCGTTTGTCAAAATTGCTATGTCAGTGAGTGAAATATTTTTTGAGTGGTGGTATAAGTTCCGTAAACTTGACTACAGTAATCTTACAAATTAATGCATCACTACCATTAAAGAGATATTTTAAATATTCAATTATGAGATGATTAAAATCACTAATTACATTTATTTGTCTCATCAATTTGTAAGTTTCAAACGGTAAAAGTAAAACTTGCATTACCTTTGGCATTTTCCTTTTTTTATTTTTTAAAATCATTTTGCTTAGAAATTTCCACACTATTCCTTCTCCTCTGATTGAAAGCTTCCTATGGCCGTGGCTGTTGCGACTTTCTCCTCCTCCGCTAGCCATGCAATTATCTCCTTCCAACAACCGTTGTTCCCACTGTTACGAGCACAAGCATCTTTCTCTGTCCTTCGCAAATCTCAGTACGCTGCCGGCTAATCTCCAAACATTTCTACATTTTTGGTTCTTATTTATTAAGCTTAGGTTCATCATTCCTTGGTGCACCACCAGGGGTTTTAGCCGCTGGTCCCAGCCTTATCTTTTTTCCCTCCTCTCTTTGTGATTGCCAGCAATGACATCGTCATTAATGTCAAAATGCCAAGATCTCCCTATCCCCATTTTCATCGTCTTTTTGGTATGGGTGGATTTGATTTGATTTGATTTCATGGTTGGATTTGATTTTGTTGCATGGGTTTGATGTGATTTCTTGTGTTGATTCATTTTTTTTTTTCCTGATATGAAAGAGAGTGTAGATTTGATATCTTTTTTTGTCTCTTTGTAATTGCTAGTTGAAACTGCTAGGTTGATAATTTCTTGGGTGGATTTCATTTTGTGTATGGTTAGTTTGGGAATGTGAATGGTCCCTTTGTTAGGATTTCTTTGTAAAATTTATAAATTTTTTCTTTAAAAAAAAGGAAAATTATAACACTAGATAAAAAAAAAAAAAAAAAAAAAAAAAAAAAAACTCAATTGCACGCATAAAACACGTGTGATGAGGCTACTATATATTTGTGTGTGTATAATAACTCAAGGCTGGTTTGGTAATGTTGTTTTAGTAATATTATTTAAATGTTGTGGAAATATGTGTAAGTGAAAAAGTATTATGAAAATATGTGTTGTGTTGTTTAAACAACGAAAATTGTTGTTTAAACAATGTTATCAAACAAGCCTTCAATCTTCTCCCTTGGCTTGTGGCTAGGAGTCCTAACTTATTTGTTGCTTTTGTTTTTTGTTGCTACTACAGAAGTATTTTGTTGACAAGGAAAACAAGAATTGCTTCAAGTTGTTTGCCAGAGTTCTTTCCATCATTTGGGGGGCAACTGAAAAATATTGGAGTTGGAACATGGAGCAAGATAGGTAATATTTTTTTTTTTATTTTTTTTATATAATTATTTTTACTGTTATTAGTTTCTTGCTTACATTATTGAAATTATTTTTACTGTTATTAGTTTCTTGCTTACATTATTGAAATTATTTTTACTGTTATTAGTTTCTTGCTTACATTATTGAAATTCATAATATGTTTCATGCTACTCAAATTATTCAAATCACTTAAACCTATGACATGAGAGACAATAGAGGATTTCGAGCATTCTATCGGTCTGTGTATAACATAAAAATGTGTAGAATTTACACAATTTGGTCTAAAAATGACCTACACCAGTTTGTGTATAGTTGTGTAAATTTACAAGTTTGTTATAGTAAACGTGTAAATTTATATTGATACTATTCACTTTAGTTTTAATTATTTATTCTGTTTTTAGGTTTCTCGAGGATGGAGGAAGAGAGAGTGGATTATAGTTGTGTGTGAAAAAAAGAAAAACAATTTTAAAAAATTGATATTTTAATGAAACGCAGTATAAAATAAGTAATCTTATGTGGAGCGTTTTGAAAAGTATGTAAAATTGAAAAAATATGTTCTTATACTAAAATAGATAGAAATTTTTGTGTGAGTTGATGCGAATGCTTAGTATAGTGGAAATTTAAAGAAATAACATTAAAGAAAAATAAAAAATAACAAGCACACGTAATAGAGACAAAAACTCATGTGTTTTAATTATATACTATACGAGATTAAATCTACAGTACTCAATGAAAATTACAATACTCAACCTTTCAACCGCTCACTCAATATAAATCTTCTTTGTTAAGTTCTAAAGACTTAGGTATTTATGTTTTTAGAACTCTAATGTGTATTATTGGCAAATCGTAATCAAAACAATGTGTTTAGAAGTGTTTTAGTCTTGCTCAAAGTTGTACATTTTATGTAAAGTTGGAATCGAGCTAATGTAGAAAGTATTATGCATTTCGGCCTGGCTCGATCGATCGAAGCTTAGGCTCGATCGATTGAATCTCGGGCAGAATGTTTTTTTTTCTGCAGATTTCCAACTCAGCCCTAGTTGTTTAAAACGCTTTAGGGTTTTCTAATTTGTCCTAAGTATAAAAGGCAAACCCTAGCCACGTTTTAGTGTTGCTCATATTGCTGTTTGTGTAAATCTTTTGTGAGATCTTGAGGAGCTTTCCTTTACACAAACTTAGGGTTTTCAACGAGAAGATATTAACTACACCTTGATGATCAATTCGGTTGCTGCTATTGAATCTTAAAGAAAACACAAGCAGGTGTGCTTGTATCTGGTGGTGAATCCAAGAAAGGAGTTTGTGGATTCGGAGTTTGCACTTGGTTGTGCCAGTAAGTTCTACTAGCTGGTAGCAATAATAAGTCAAGCGTGGGGGCTTGTAAGTCTTATTGTATGAACTTCGATTCTTTCAAGATAGTGGATTCAAGTTTACCTTGAAGATAGTTAGGTCAAATCCTCTCTAGGTTTTTATCGGTTTGGTTTCCTAGGTGATCATATCTTGTGTTATTTATCTTTCTGCTGCTTCGCATGATATGATCTTTGTGATTGTGATAATCTAGATTTGTTTAAATTGGACTAAGTAACAACTTGACTAATTACCTAGGTTAAATCAATTGTGTTTTAAGGGATCTAAAAACTATCATTCTTGTAAAAGTATTCTCCTCATTTACAAGAACTATTCTTCTAACGGGTTTTTCCTCTTTCCATGTTTGAAGACTCATGGACCAATATCATGTAACCTTTTGCTGGTTATAAGTCTTATTCTTTAATGACAAAGAAGAAAACTATCATGAACTGAAATAATTTACTGTGTGTAAAAGATAGTTAGTCAATTCAAGATGACCAATCTCTTAATCTTAAGAGAAGAAATATATATTTTTGGTTAATAATCTACTTAATTTTGATAAATACATTTAACGTACATAAATAACTAAGATTAGATAATCTCATAAAAAAAATCCTAAAACAAAGGAACTAATCTTATCATGCTCAATTTAAATACAATTATATAACAATACCAATCTATCAAGGAAGCTTCATTCTATCATTAAATTATTCAAATAATTTATCTAGCACTCAGTTCATAACATTTCTTTCTCCTTCAAGATTAATCTTGTCCTCAAGATTCAAAGATATAGAAATTGACACTTGCACACATCGATTGCAGAATACTCGTCCTCGAATTTTAAAGTGATGAAGGATGACGATGGATACTTGCAACAATATTTCTTTAACCACTTTTATAAACAGATTGATTCCTACATTCTTGAACTCATCAGGAATAACAAATTCAATGTGTGAAATTAGAGTGTATTTATTCAAAATCGTGAGTAGATCACTTCGATTTATTTTTTCTACTTTGTTGATCCTTTGATATTTGTTGATACCCATTTTTGCTAATATAGACCCAAAGGCCCAACGGCAAGAAGCCCAAACTAGCCCCCAAAGAGGGGACCAAGAAGTGAAAAAGAAAGGTAATTAGGCTGTGCCCTAAAAGCCCAGAAAGTAAACAAACGTGGCCCAAACAAGGTCCTAAAGAGAAAGAAATACCCATGAGGAATAGCGATAGGGCCTATTGGCCTACTTTAGGGAATGGGAAGTGTGTGAGAGATGGCCATAGTGGGATGGCATCCCTTAAGGAATAAGAATGGGCCTTGAAAAGGCCTAAGAATAAAAGAACAGGGTAAAGGCCTAATGGGCCCAGCCAGTTGAAATAAATGGAAACTAATATAGGAAGACATCAAAGGTCCACGGACCTAGCCTAGCAAGGTGATATATAGCAAGCCCAATGAGCCCACACCATCTCTATACAAGATGAACATGGGTGGGAGAACTCCAAACTCAACAAGAGTAAAGAAAGAAACAAGACAAAGTTAAGCAGCAATGGCAGAAAATGCATGTAAAAAAATAAAAAAGACAAAAAACAAGGGAAGAAACAACAATGTAGTGGCTGGAGCACCACCAACCTGTAACTTAGCCAATGCAAGGGAGGTGAGCTCATGGTTGAAGAGGTTACATAGGGTATGGTTTTGGTGGAGGGGGAAAAGAGCCCAGTTTCGGTATCCTACTAGGACCTCTTTTGGGAGATACTCTACAGGGAAGGTATCTTTGCCAAAATAGGTAATAATTTGGCTGGAATCGTATGATGCATGCTAAGAGAGAAGACAAAAAGGGACATGAGGTCTTACCATTCAGAAATAAAGAAAGAAACAAGTATCTATGACAGAAGGTGTTTTTTCCAAAAAAAGGAATAAAATTTTTTGTGAGATAAGTAGTAAAGGAGAAAAAAAGAACTCTTGCCTACAATCAGAAGTTAGTGGGACTCAATCCATTCACAAATGGCAGTGAATGCTCCCTTGACCTAGTAAGTTTCAGCAACATACAAGAGTGTTTTGTGAGAAATAAGGATAAAAGGGAGAAATTACATTAGCTTGAGACGGTATATAAATAAGAACAAGACCCATAGGGGGAACAAGAAAAGTGACCTAAGCAGTTTGAATAAGAAAATTGAAAGTGAAAGAAGGAAGAAAATGTTAAGGCAAAGACAGACTTAGAAAAGAGAGGAGTGATTACGACAAAAACAGCGTGCGTCACTAGGCAAATCGTTTCCCTCCCACACGTAACAAACCCATTCTTTGTAATCTCATTGGACAAAGTTGCCATTCTAACCTATCCTAAACAGTTTCTAACTTTATGGCCTAATAGGGTAATATGGTTTGTATTAGTTAGGGTTTCGGTCGAGATACCTTTACATACACTATAGTTTGCCACACTAAGTATTCGTTTAGGAATAACTTATCTAGTTTTTCATTGAAATTTTTTTGCTAAAAGTGTGATAAAGTATACTTGCACCTTTAAAAAAATTTGAAAAGTTGAGAAAAAAAAAGGAAAAAGTGAGGTTTTAAAAATCTATACATAAAAACTAAAAGTTAAAAGTTAAAAGCTGAAATTGATGCCAAACACGCTCTATCTATGCCTAACTACTAACAAATTATTTGGATTGACATTCATTTTTGCTGCTCAGCATATATATATATATATATATATATATATACACCTATTTATCTTGATTGTTTTTGGGGTGTTTTGTCTTGTGCACAATCTGGTTATGGAAGAATCCTGCGGAAGGAACCAGGCACAACTCCTTTACCCTCAGCAGCATGCCTTAGCCCAAAAGTGTGAAAAGGCCCCTACATTAAATTGACAACTTCACTAAGGAGTTCGGAAAAAGGAAGGGAAAATATCATAGAGCCATGCCTCCAAGATAAAAAATGTCATGAAATGCTAATGTAGTACCTTCCCAAGTAGAATCTCAACTAGCCAGCTCTTATCTATCTCAGTAAGGAGAAGGAACATCTGAATTGGGGGTTGAACTGTGGCATGAACAGAGAAACCATGGAAATAACACCAACTTCTTTATTGAAATGATGCAGTCTATGTAGCACATTCAGCAACAGTTAGTGGAAGAGATTTGCCAACTGAAAGTGGAAAAGACGAAGGAAAAGGGGAGCCAACATGACCTTGAGAACGTGGCAGACAAAGAAGAGACACTTGATAAGGCCAATTTCTAGACACTTATCAAAATGCTAAGCCTCAATTCGTGACCATTGCAGATGTATAAGGCTAAGATGCCAAAGGAAAAACTTTTATCAATAAGGCCACCATAGCCCATAGAACTACTCTGTAAGCCGTACCTAGAAAGGTACAAGCCACCCACATTTTCTAGGACGACGTAATTAGGGGAAGCGCCGTTGAACATAGGAACAAATTTCTAGACACCATGAGACTATGTAGGAGACGAGGATCTATGCCCATAAGAGTTCTCAAAGTCCCTAAGTGACCATGCATATACCCGGTACACTGGCTTGAGGCCAAGATCTATCCCAACCTAGGATGATATGGTAGATTTTTTCTATAGCAAGTATTTCCACAGAGAAGAAACTATCACTCTAGCAATCCTTCAGAGCACGAAACAAAGGAGTGGGGAAGATCTCTTGGAGTTCATCAAGAGGTTCAGAAACATAGCATTTGACTGTCATGACCATTATAAGGAGAAGATGCTAGTGGAGATGTGCATAGGTAACATGATCATGGAGTATTGTGCTATCCTAAAAAACTTGGACATCGTGTAATTTTACTCGGCTGCTTCAAAAAGCTTGGAAGACGACGTAATCCATGAGACCTTACTCAAAGAAGCCAAAAGAAAGGAAGACGGCCCCATAGGTTATGACGGCCTCAACATGAGAGATAGAAGAAATCCAATAGGAAGGAGTTTGAAAATCACCCACTAATACCTTACACGGCTAAAGAGCTGGTTACGTTACTGGACTAATGGATTGCTGATGGGGTCTTTAAGTCCAACTAGGTACCAAGACAACCTACAAAGGAAAAGTGGAGAGATCCTTATTTCTACCACTTGCATTCTTATGTGCAACATCTTACGACATAATATTGGACCCTCACTAGGCTTGTGCACCATAGAATTAAAGAAGGCACTCTCGAACTCTTGTAACCAAAAGTTCAGAGGAACCCTTTCCCTAACCACAAGGGCAAAGGGGTGGTGGTAGTAGTCATTTGCTTAAACCTTGATGATGATGATGAGGAGAGGACCTTCATGCCACCTCGGTGCCATTATGACCTTGCAAAAGAGCCCTAGGTTCAAAAACCTATTTGACCATCTTAAGTTCACAGCAAATGAGAGGAGGGTGGCAATGGAAGCACTGCTGAACATTGCCTCTAGGATGAGAGTAGAGTGTTTCGCCATAGAAACCCAAGCCAATCAGGCCTTCCTTGAAGACAACATGGTTACTTTTATTGATGAAGACATGGAGGTGAGGCACCCATAATATAAGGGGCCTCTTTATTTAGCTACTACCATAAATCAAACCCCAATCAAGATATCCTTGGTAGATACTAAAGCGTTTGTGAATTTAATACAACTTAGCACCCTAGAAGTAGCAAAAATACCAGAGACTAAGATTCAGGGGTTTCCTAAAGAACTCCACTACTGGATGACCAATGGGCTTTAAACTAACCCGATGATAAACCAACCCAATGATGAACTTGCATAGCCAAAACATGATGAAGGCAACATAATGGATAGAAGCAGAAGCCTTGGTGAAATCCTCAATCCAGTTGGAGAGCTTTGGCTTACTACCACCAAGTCCTTTGTACAATTCTGTCTCCATGACAGTTTTATCTTTAGAAACTTGAATCTGTGAAAGATCCACATCACTAAGAATGGGAAGTAATAGTTGGTTGGTCACATCCTCCAAAGTAATGATGAGTTTGCCACAGGAAAGGACGAATTTATGGGTAACGCCACACAGTGACGGACCAAGTGTCAAAGATTAAGCAATTCACAAAAATTATGTAAACTCCTAGAAGTGAGCATGACCATTAGAAAACCAGCCCGCTAAAGTGTCTCCATAAAACCCACATCTGAGAGTTACCAGTCTACCCATTCATTCCAACCCTTTAATGTCCCTGACCCAAACTTAAAATGGATAGGAACCAACAAACTGTCTCCATGACAGCTGGTAATATTTGGGATGGCACTCGATAAAGGTGCCCAAGACAGGTCGGTATTCTTCCGACCCAAAAACAACCAAACCCTATCTGTGGGAGGATAAGTGTAGTAGCCGGTCACAACAAAAAAATGAATGTGCATATTGTACTGTGGGTCAAGCATAGGGAGACACTTACCGTTTGGATCGCAAATAGATCCTTCACTTTCTAAATGATCTGATTCAGCGGAAGAAGACCCCTTATCCCCTTCTTTATTAGGCTTTGAGGAAGGAGTCTTCTCAACGGTAAGCTCTTTCTCTTTACGACGGGAAGAGCTCTCACTTTTGGTGGGGGCCATGAGAGAAAGTCACAATGTAGAAAGGAAAAGAAGAAGGCGAAACAGGGAAAAGAGAGAGAGAGAGAGAGAGAGAGAGAGAGATATTTTAGGAAGAAGGAAAGTAAAGTGAATGAAAGGAGAAATGGGTGGGATAAGAGTAATAATGGTAAAAGGTGGGAGTTGCTCCCAAAGAAGTGATGTATTGAATGAATTAAAGGATGTGTGTGTCTAAATGAGAGTTAAATAAGCAAATTGGAAAAGATGGCTCTGTTCTTAGTAGAAAGAAGAAGAAAATAAGGAGATTGGGGACCACCGTTCAAAAAGCTATGAAGGAAACAAGAAAAATATGCATATGTGAATTGCAAAACAATTCACATGCTTAGAGGCTGAATGTTGATACCCAATTTTGCTAATATGGACCTAAGACCCAACGACAGGAAAAGCCCAAACAAGCCTCAAAGAGGGAATCAAGAGGTGAAAAAGAAAGGTAATTAGGTTATGCCCCAACACCCAGAAAGGAAGCAAACATGGCCTAAACAGAAAGATATACCCATGAGGAACAAGAGATAGGGCCTATTAGCCCACTTTAGAAAATGGGTAGTGTATGAGAGACAACCATAGTGGGATGGCACCCCGTAAGGAATAAGAATGAGCCTTGAAAAGTCCCAAGAAGGAAAGAATAGGGTAAAAGACTACTAGGCTCACCCAATAGAAATCAATGGTAAGTAAGAAAGGAAGACATTAAGGGTCTATGGACCGGGCCCAGAAAGGTGAAATATAGCAAGCCCAATAAGGCCACACCATCTCCAAACAAGATGAACATGGGTGGGAGAACTTTAGACTTTCCAAGAGTAAAGAAAGAAACAAGACAAAGCCAAGCAACAACGGTAGAATACGCATGTAAAGAAAAAAAAAAGACAAAATACAAGGGAAGAAACAACAATGTAATGGCCGGAGCACCATTAACTTGTAATCCAGCTAATGCACGGGAGGTGGGCCTACGATTGAATATGTTACATAGGGCATGGTTTGGTGGAGGGGGGAAAAGAGCCCAGTATTGGTATCCTGCTAAGACCTTTTTTGGGAGATGCTTTGCTAGGAAGGCACCTTTGCCAAAATAGGTAACAATTTGGCTTGGACCGTATGATGCATGCTAAAATAGAAAAGATGAAAAGGGACGTGAGGTCTTTCCATTTATATATATATATATATATATATAGAGAGAGAGAGAGAGAGAGAGAGAGAGAGAGAGAGAGAGAGAGGTATCCACAATAGAAGGTGTTTTACCCAAAGAAGGAATACAACTTGTCATAAGATATGTGGTGGAGGAGAGAGAAAGAACTCCTGCCCATGGTCAGAAGTTAGTGGGACTAAACCCATTTAGAAACGGCCAAAAGGTAGTGGATGCTTCCTTGAGCCAGTAAGTTTCAACAGCAGACATGAATGTTTGATGAGAAATAAGGGTAAAAGGGAGAAATTACATAATCTTGAGTCAATATATAAATAGGAACAATACCTATAAGGGGAACAACAACAGTGATGTAAGCAATTTGAATAGGAAAATTGAAAGTGAAAGATGAGAGAAAGGGAAAGGCAGAGTTAGCGTGCGTCACTACATGAATCTTTTCCCTCCCTTACATAACAACCCCATTCCTTGTAATCTTGTTGGAGAGAGTAGCTATTTTGACCCATCCTCCAAATTGTGTAACTTTATGGCCTAATAAGGTAATAAGGTTATATAGATTGGGGTTTTGGCTCTTTTTATCCTACTTTTTGCGGAATTTCCCTTACTTACATTATAATCTACCACACTAGGTTTGCCTAACTGCTAACAAATTATTTGGATTGACATTTATTTCTATTGCTCTACATACATACATACATATATAAATAAATAAATATATATATATATGTATATATATATATATCTTGTTTCTTTTAGGGTGTCTTGCAAGTGCACAAATTCAAGACACCCCAACTCCTTTATCCCCAGCAAAAGGAATTAGCCCAAAAGTGTGAAAAGGCCCATACAATCTTCAAATTCAATTTTGTGGCTAGTGGTCCCTCCAATGTATTAGGGCCTGTTTGGTTGTATTGTTTAAACAACAATTTTCATTGTTTAAACCACACAACACATATTTCCACAACATTTTTTTACTCACACTTAAAAAACGTTACTAGAATAACATTGCCACACGGGCCCTTACTCTCTTGAATTGTTGGTGGTTCTTTGATCATCGACACTTGAATTAAGTACAGTACACAAGCCAATGCCAGTAAGTGTACTGTCTTGGCCACATCTTGGCCCTCCGCGTGGACAACCATGAGATATAGATGAGAGACATTAGTGAAGGGAGCTGCGCATTAGGCTTGTGTCAATAGCTTGATTAGCATTGGGGGAAGAGAGGTGCACAGTCTAGCATGGTCATTGAGCACTACCATGAGAGAGAATTCAGTCCCTGCTGGTTAAGAGGTTGTAGAACACCCCTCATTAGTTACTACTAATTTGGACCATAGCTAAGGACACATGCAATGCCCTTAGGCTGTCTTAGTACTGGTAGCTGTATTAGGGTTTGTGAGAGGAAATGAGAGTGAGACACCTGTTATTGTATAGCCATAAACATTCCTCGTATTATAAAAGGAGAATGTTGCTAAGCAAAGAGAGGTAAAGAGGTAGAAAATATGGGTAGGAAAGAAAGGCAGAAGAGGATAGGTTTTTACGAAGAACAACATTGTGTAACCTCAAACTTTCTACATATTACATAGCTTTTAAAGGTGAAGGATAGTTTTTCCTTGACCCACTGTGGTTTTTTATCCCTTTCTTTTCCTTTCTTTACTTAGGTGTTAAGATTACATGTTTGATACTCACCAAGCTTGACACCCAAATGTACCATTAGGATTTAGGTCATATACATCTGAGTTGTCTTAAAGTCTAAAGGCCTATTTGGTTTTCACATAACTCATTTCTCATATCTCAATTTTCATAAGTCATTCTCATATCTCATATTTCATTCTCTCTTTTTCTCATAACTTCCTCCCTAACGTGTTTGGCTTCAGTTTTCTTTTAAAAATACTCATCTTTGACTCAAAAGAGCAGGTCCCACAAAAATCTAACCAGTCAGAATGGTAACAAATCACAATACTCACAAGTTACAATTCTCCTCCTCCTTCACTTAGCCACCACTGCTCCTCCTCTTTCCATCACAAACACGCCAAGCTATGTCACACTGCCAAGGGTAAAACCCAACTCCACCTTCTACCATCATGGCCTTGGCCAAAAATACCACTCCGCTTCCTACCACCACTAACAACCACTGCAACCCAAAAAAACCACAAACCCATCGATCCCAACCCTTAAAAACCCAACTCATAGTACCAAACCATCGCACAAAACACAACCTTTGTCCCATTGATCTCACCATTAGAATCCATAAACCCATGATGTTGAAACATCCACAACCACACACGATGGTTCACCTGGGTTAAGATCTCAGAAAATGAAGCAAGAGAGAGATTAAGACCCAAATCACCAACAAGTCCTTCAAGAGAGAGAGATTAGAGACCCAAAAATCCAGCCATCGTCTCTCCCTCCTTTGTAGAAGCCCAAAGAAAACCCACTGATACAAAAACAAATAAACCCATAAAAAAAATACTAAAAAACCCACAAAAGCATTAGGGTGAAGAGATGAAAAGAGAAGAGAAAGAAAGAAAGAAGAAGCAATAAATGTGAAGAAAGGAAAGAAAAAAAGAAAAAGAAAAAGCAAGACGCACTGAAGGTGCAATAGGTGGAAAGAAAGGAGGAGCAAATGTGAAAAAAGAAAGAAAGAGAAATGAAAAAGGCTTGGTGTTTGATGTGACAACACAAAGCATTGGGTCCCACAAGTTCCATTTAATAACCAAATTCTCATGTAACTCATAACTCAAATATCTGAAAACACAAAAAAAATATGTTCTCATTTCTCATCATTCATTCTCAATATTTTGAGTAATGAGTGATGAAAATTAAATAACGAAAACAAAGCCAAACAATACTTGCACTTATGGGGCTCACAATTTTTGAGTGATGAGTGATGGAAACGGTTAAACCAAACACAACCTAACTTGCACGTACAAATTGTAAGTTCTTAAATATTTTATTCTTGAATGGGTTGGACAAGAGTATCGAACGATTTTTCCAAAGGAGCCTTCATTGGTGCTTTATTTATTTGTATTCAAAACCAATCATGAAGGGCACATATGAACTCCACCCAATTAGTGCAAAATCTTATTGCCTCTGAGGTTTGAAACCAATCGTGTAGCTCTCCTTCCATGTAATAAGAGGCAATGGAAATCATATCATGTGGTAGGGTGTTGTTAAAAGTGAAGAATTCATAGACCTTAAAAAGGCACAAAAAGGGTCTCCACCTTTAAATTTTGGTATCTCCATGGATTTCCATTGAGTTGTAGACATGGAAAGCTTAAGTAGTGTAAAACTCTATAGCTAATTTAAACCCACAAAATTTAATTATGGCTTAATTACTTTTACTCTAACTTAACTAAGTGTGAAACAAGAGTAAATGAATCGTAATAAAGCCAAAACACTACTCTAAGGCATAAGCATGTACAATAAACAATTAATGTAAAGTTTAAAGAGTAGAGAAGAGAGATGCAAACAAAAGATTACATCGAGACGTGTTATCGAAGAGAAAACCGAAGTATTCAGCGAAAAACCTCTCTGTGGCCCTCCAAGCCTATAAGGTTGAATTTATTTAATCATGTGTTGGTTTTATTCCGTGCCAAATTTGCTTGAAATTTAGCAATTAGATATCCTGTATTTAGGTGGAGATTATGTAAGAGTAATGTGTGAGAGAGTGTGAAGAAATTTCAAGAAGTGTGCAATTCAAAGGAGTCTCACGACTGGCTCATGACTAGCAAGTAATCAGAATGGCACACATGTGAAGCATGCAAGGGAGCTGAAGGGTCACGACAACTGGAGCACTATAGGACAAAACTTCCAGTCTGGCCAGACAGTTAGCTCGCGACTTAAACTCCCAACTCGTTCCAATCGCG
This sequence comes from Quercus lobata, assembly GCF_001633185.2. Lineage (NCBI taxonomy): Eukaryota > Viridiplantae > Streptophyta > Magnoliopsida > Fagales > Fagaceae > Quercus > Quercus lobata. Next base: position 96,905,734 of record NC_044907.1, read on the forward strand.
AGGTCGAGTAGCCAAAATGCCCTGTTTGGTTGAAACATGACTTTTCGCATTCCTCATACATTCCACTATAAATACCCTTTTACCCACAAAATGCTGAGAGCTTTCAAAGAAAATTTTGAGAGAGAAACCCTAGAGAAAAACAAGATTGACTCATCCATAATCTTCAACCTTTGATTCTTCAAATTCCTCTCCTCGCCCTCTCCATTGACATATCCTTGAGAGGTACATTTAGCCAAATCCTTATCTCACCATACCTATATTAGTGAAGATGTATTTTGGTGCTTGGGAAGCAGTTTAGAAGGGACCATTTTATTTTGGTTGATGCAATGGGCGATTACGGGATCCGATAAGCTAGAGAAGACAAGGTTCGGCGTGATCTTGTTGGAGCAAGAAGCTTGGAAGGCTTAGGTGCACTTGGTAGATTAGGCTTGAAGAGTCTTCTGCTATTCATGTATCCTAACTTTATTCTCTGGTGTATTATTGACCGCTTGGATGGCAGCGGAGAGGTTTTTTGCAAGGTACTTCGGTTTCCTCTTCGATAACATATCGTCGTGTTATCTTTGTGTTTGCATATTTCTTTTCTTTCTTATTACCTTTTAATTACTGTGTACATGATTAATTATGGTTTAAAGTGTGTTATCAATTTGTTTATAGCTTATATTTCATTTTTCACACATATATTGTTTGATTATAAGCTTGTGTTGGTAATTTTAGAGTTAAGGGTCTAAACATTCATTGGTGTTTTATGCGCTAATTGAAGTTTCAAAACTGAAATTGATCCATTAGTGAATAAAATTGAAGTACACGAATATCAAAAAGACTCTCCAAGTCTAATCTATCTAATATACTTGAACCCTCCAAGTTCTAGCTACCAACGAGCTTTACGGAGCCATGTCTTCACTATTTATTCGGATCTCGCAATTAGTTCCAAATTGCATCTGCCAATCAATGGCTCCAAATTGCACCAAAACTTATGTCAACACTCAAATTGGGTAAGGTAAGTGTTTGGACTAAAAACCTCTCAAGGATATGTAGATGGAGAGGTAGGAGTAGAGGAAAACTTTAGAGAAATGGTATAGATGATTGTGAGTATACAATCTCTTAAGTGTATAGCTAGGGTTCTCTCTCAAAAGTTCCTATAAAAAACTTCTTACAATTTCATGGGTAATGATGGTTTTTATAGTGTTGGTAAAGGAATGAGATAAACATACTTTAAAAAGCTCCAGGAAATGAGTTTTGCAGGTCACTTGTGACTTGGCCTGAGTTGCAAAGTGACTCGCAAAATCCAACTTGGCATGAGACTCCTCAGATTCTAGCATGTGCTTCTCATGTAATCTTTCACGGGTTGTCACTCGCGAGCCAATCGAAAAATCTTCTTTTTCACAAATCTTCACCAAACTCTCACAGACAATTCTTACATTAAATCCCACAAAAAATACAGGGAAATAATTTAACAAAAATACAATCAAATTTGATACGCAATTAAAGCCAATATAAAAAAACATAGTTGTAAATCACAATCTCATTAAGTATACCATAGAATGAGTCGAATGACTCATCTTCACTCGTTTTTACTTCCTTAAACCGGGTGATGAGCATTTGCAATTTGGTGTTCTTGACCTTCTTGGTTCCTTCATAGATGGTCTCAACAATTTTCCATGCCTCTTGAGCGGTCTTCACATGAGAGATTCTGTGAAATTTATTAGTTGAAATACCATAGAAAATTGCATTAATAGTTTTACTATTGGCATTTGCCAAAGCAAGGGCAGCTAGGGGTGTGCGTGGGTCGGGTTGAGGAGATTTTTTGACTCAATCCAACATGGTGGGTCAAAAAAAATTCAACCGATCACATAATTTTTTTTTTTAATTATTAAATTGAGCAGAAAAAAAATCACACTTATCACCTGAGTTGATAAACAAAATATATAATAATATATAAACTAATATTCCAACTTAGTTGTAAACAAAATATGTTTAAGTATTCAACTGAGTTGATAAACAAAATATAAATGAACTAGTATCCCAATTCACTTATAAACAAAATATACATGAGTTCTTAACTCAGTTATAAACAAAATACATCGAAAATTTTTAAATTTTTTTTATTAATTATATAATATATTTAAATATGTATTAAAAGAACTAATAGGATTTTATATTATATATGATAGTAGGAATTGAGAAAGTGCTCTACAACTGGTAACCCAACCCAACCCAACCCACCAAGCCCTAAAAACGGACCTAACTCGGCGGGTTAAGTTTGGTGGGTTGGCGGGTTTTTTGCACACTCCTAAGAGTAGCCTTGTCCCACTTGGCCTTGGGTGTTGTTGGGCTCACCCAACCAATCATAACAGGGTCCCAAACGGTCTCATCAATGGCACATAGAAAAGCATGCATACGCACTTTCCAAAATGCATAGTTACTCAAATCAAAGAAAGGAGGTGCGTTGAGGGATTGAGATCTATCCATCTCAAATGGGGTCCAGAATTACATATGGATAACGAAATCCAAAAAGTGTACCCGTTCTGATACTAATTGAAAGCTCGAATAGTGTAAAACACTAGCTAATTTAGACCCACAAATTTGAATTATGGCTTAATTACTTTTATTCTAACTTAACTTGGTGCGGAACTAGAGTAAATGAATTGTAATAAAGCCGAAACACTACTCTTAAGGCATAAGCATATACAATAAACAATTAATGTAAAGTTTAAAGAGTAGAGAAGTGAGATGCAAACACAAGATAATACCGAGATGTGTTATTAAAGAGGAAATCAAAGTACTCGGCGAAAAACCTCTTCACGGTGCTCCAAGCCGAAATCGATCCACTAATGAATAAAGTTGGAATACACGAATATCAAAAATACCCTCCAAGTCTAATCTACCCAATGTACTTGAACCCTCCAAATTCCATCTACCAACGGGCTTCACGGAGCTTGTCTTTACTAGTTATCCAGATCCCGCAATTAGCTCCAAGTTGCATTCATCAATCAATGGTTTCTTCCAATACTTCCTATTTGCACTAGAACTTTTGTCAGCATTCAGGTTGGGTGAGGTAAGTGTTTAGACTAAGAATCTCTCAAAGATGTGTAGATGGAGAGGTAGGAGTAGAGGAAAACTTTAGAGAAATGGTGTGGATGATTGTGGATATACAATGTCTTACTCTCAAGTGTATAATTAGGGTTTTCTCTCTCAAAAGTTCCTTTAAAAAACTCCTTACAATTTTTGGGTAATGAGGGCTTATGTAGTGTTGGTAAAGGAATGAGATAAACACACTTTAAAACGCTCCAGGCAGTGAGTTTCGTAGGTTACTCACGATTTGGCCTAAGTCGCAAAGTGACTTGTGAAATCCAACCTGGCATGAGACTCTTTAGATTCCATCATATGCTTCTCACGTGGCCTTTTGTGGGTTGTCACTCGCGAGCCAGTTACGAAATCTCATTTTTCACAAATTTTCACTAAACTCTCACACACAACTCTTACATTAAATCTCACAAAAAAATACAGGAAAATGATTTAAAAAAAATATAATCAAACTTGACACGGAATTAAAGCCAACATAAAAACGTAATTGTAAATTAAAACTTTATGGATATGATGAGCTTAATGAGCCATATCTCACATTTTTTTTTTTTTTTTTTGGTGTTAGATGTGGAAACTTGTGTGAATGGGTTGATGGGTATTGTGAGTTGGGTTTTGGATTATGGTAGGCAATTTGTTTTTGGGCTTATGATATTTTTATTGGATAGCTATGGGTCGTTGCACTGTGGGTTTGAAAATATTCTGATGTGTTGATGATGGTGTTGGCTGGATGTGGGTTTCAGTGCTAACAAGGGTGAAATTGGTTGCCTTTTAAGATGGGTGATGCTTCAAATGGATTGAAATGCTCTGAAATCATTTACTGAATATAAAAGATTGTTATTCAATTCGAGATGACCATCCTCCTAAAGTTGAGAGAAGAAATAGAATTTTTTTGTTCAATTCTTATTAATTCATTTAACAACATAAATAATTAAGATAAGATAACCCCATCAAGAAATCTTAAAACATAGGAACTAATCTTATCTTAAAACATAGAGATCAATTTGATTACAAATAAATAACAATACTTATCTAGTTAGAAAGCCTTACTCTTTCACTAAACTAAATTCAAATAATTTATCTAGCACCCAGGTCATAATAAAAATAAAAAATAAAAAATAAAAACCCAATTACTTCTTTGACTAAATAGACTTTCTTGCCTTAGAAAGAAAATATAAAAAGATAATCAATTGGAACTCCCCCCATAGACCAAGAAAAGCAAATATAGTTAACAAAGTTCGGTAGAACTTTTGAGGCAAATTTCCATGAGGCCATATTGTGAAGTTCTTATCAAGAAACTTTTCTTTAGGGAAATGATAACTTTTTTATAAAATTTTCCGGGGAAAACAGTTTTCATTCAATATGGGTATATTTGTAGTTTTAACAATTTCTGTATGTGTTTTATTGGGAGGTGGTTGTTTGGGTTTGGTGGCTTCTTTTCAACACAGTGATTGTTTAAATCTTACTCACCTTTGCAGTGGTGAAGACATTGAAGTAGCCGAGCTAAAAACCGTATGTTATCTAGGAATTAGAGGCAGGATTTGGACGGTTGATCTCTCACCAGGAACTCTGTATGAAGTTGTATTTGTTATAAAAATCAAAGAAGAGAACACCCCCAATTTCTTACTAAAGCTTTCCGTTGTTCCCCCAGATGTAAAATTTGTACAACAACGCTATGAAAAAATAGATGAAAAGCCTTTGGAAAAATGGATTGAGATAGTAGCGGGTGAGTTTGTAATGTCGCCACAAAATGTTGGAAACGTGACTTTTCGTCTTGAGGGAACTGAAATGGGATCTTGGAAGAGTGGGCTTCTTGTGAAATGTGCCATCCTTCGACCGAAGAACTAATAGGCACTTAGGATAGTATGCTAAGGGACGAATCTTTAGCCGTAATAGGGCATTTGGTTATTATAATGTTACGTTACATTGTAATGTAAGATTCTTGGATATATGGAATCTCATTAGTTGAATACTAGCCTATACGCTTGCATGTTGCATATGCTTAGAAGCTATTCTATTGATCCGCCAATCCCACCTTCCAGCCATGCGGCCGAGGGTGACATTGATGATGCATAGTGCTTTGTCGATGGCTCACTTAGAGATGATTTCGACTCTCCATAACCTTAGCTTCCTGTTGTTGTACTTTCCTGTAGTCCCTGCGCGAGCATTTTATATACTGATGTCAGTTCCAAACATTGCCCCCTCGGGGACAGATATGTATTATTATTGCCCCATAGTGGGCTAGATTATATACGTAGTTTGGACAGTGCCCTTTCGTCGGTCAAATGTATGTTTATCAGCTAATGCAGCACTTCATGCGCATTATGGGTATGTCACATCATTCATTCCTCACCTATAAATTTTTGTATCGTTGAGATTGTGAATAATCCATTTTACTCTTTAAAAAAAAAAAAAAAAAAAAAAATCCATTTAACTCTTGCGTCTGCTTGCATTCTATATTTTTCTTGCATCTCCATTCATTTTGTATGACTTGATCTACCATAAAATGTAGCAGAACCACTTGAAATTAAAACTGCCCCACTATGAATTTTATGTGGTTTCAACTTACGAGCATCGAAAATTCTTCACAATGGTGTGATCCTGTGTTCACCAGAGTAGTCCTCGGGCAAGGCACCATATGGGCTCTAGCTTCAACTAGCCAGACTTGCAATCATCGATTGAATTGTGGAAAATAAATTCACCAAGTAGGGACGGAGCTAGGACTTAAAGTTAGGGGGTAAAGTCTCTAGAGATGGAGAAGGAGAAGTAATGAAGCCACCAAGGCGAGCCTATCGTCGTGTAATACGACCAACACGGGTGTTTACCTGACACAACTTATCACTATGAGTGAAGAGGCGAGCATCCATGCGCACAAGCTGTGTCATGATGTCCTCAATAGACACACCGCCCGTAGAAGAAGAAGGAGAGGATATGTATGGAGCTATAGAAGCTGGAGGAATTGCCATCTTGGGCTGCCTCGATTGTAGCTGCGCCTCGCTCCATTTAACGGTAGCAGCGTCTATGGCACACATAACGGAGAAGTGGTCAAAAATGAGAAAGAAAATAGAAAAATGGCGAAGAATCCTCATAAGAGCCGAAGGAAAAATGAGCTTATCATGAGTCGTCGTATCCTTATAAACATCTATGAGGGATAAAATGAAGTGAGAGGGGAAGTCTATAGTAAGATGCTTTAAAAGGGAAAGCAAAAATCGAGCACGGGGCCCTGTGATGGAGTTATAGTGAGACAGTGGATGCAAAACAAAAGTCATCACCATGTTAATGAACCCCGAACCTTTAGCAAAGGCTGAGCAAGTGGTGTACTGACAATCACCCCAATCAGAGGGACCACTACAAAAAAGATTTCTATTAGCGATGGCTAGAGTTCGTCGCAATAACACAAAAAGCCGTCGCAGATTAGTATTGCCAATGGTAAAAGGCTGTCGGAAAAAGCCTTGTCGGTAATACTATATTACCGATGAAATCGTTGCTAACACTCATTTTCGACAACACAACTCCGTCATAAGTACTTGATAATTGCTGTCGTAGATTCAACTTCATACGAGGAAGTTGGACGACCAAATACCTTTTGTGACGGCCTTCGGCCATCATTAATGCATAGTTTCAACAACAAAATGCCGTTGTAGTTATTTCATTTGTCATTGATAATACAACTTTATATGAGGAAGTTGTATGACCAAATACTTTCTATGACAAACTAAGGCTGTTGTTAATACCTTTTTTTGACGAATAAAAGCCATCGAGATTACTTGGTTTGTCATCAACAATGTAACTTCAAACGAGGAAGTCAAACGACCAAATACTTTCTATGATGAACTAAGGCCGTTGTTAATGCCCTTGTTTTGACGAATAAAAGCTGTCATAAGTACTTGGTTTGTCATCGAAAATAACTTTCATGATGAACTATAATTGTCATTAATGTAGTTTTTCAACGACTAAAAGCCTTCGTAAAATAATTGGTTTTTCGTCAACAATACATTATCAATGTGACCATTTACCTTTTTCAATGAATTTTGACCATTACTGAAACATATTCACCACGTCAGTAATACATTATTTGCAATAAAATAACTCCGTCAATAATAAAAGAGAGATCATTTCTAATATTTTAATTGCGAGGAAACATAAATCTCCCAAAAGTTTTTCAATTCAAATAACAAGCACAAATCCATAATTGTCTAAATCTAGAAAGTGCATAATGCAATAAAAAAAATATTAAAACGTCTATAAAATAGAATAAAAAATATTAATTAAAACGTCTACATGAAAGCTATAATATCCTTCACCAAACTTGAAAACATAAATATTGGAAGATCAATCATCATCTGAGTCAGTATTCTCCTTCTGAAAGCCATCAGAGTCATCTTCCTCCTCAGAGTCATCTTTTGTGTTTTCGCCCACATTTTGATTTCCTTCTCCATCACTGGTCTGTAATATTTTGATTAAACTAAATAAGTATACCAAAAAATTATTACTATGCAAATTATATTTACAATACATAATAAAGATATTAAAACGTATTAATTTAACAACATCAACAACAATCCCCACAATGAATAACAATGGTATTATCAACATCAAAGAATATAAGATCCTTACTAACAAGAACCGTGTAGTTCTCTTGTGAATGAGAACTTCAAAGAATAAATTTGCCACCAATAATCACATTAATAACATTTTCATAACAAACACTACAAATCATGTACTTTGCATGGATAGGTAAAGATATACTAATTTAAATAACATTTTTTTTAATCTAAATTTAGCGATCCAAATAATTGAAATTTATAATGAGCAACTTTACAACTTATTTCAACAACCTCAAGAAAATAGCAAAAAATATTAATGTTGATTATACTGAAAAATATATAAATATACCTGTGTAGTAGGGTCTTGCATAGAATTAAAGCCCATCCTTTTCAAAGCATTTGCTATCATACAAGGCATTTCCTCTTTCAATTGATTGATTTCTCCCTGCAATTCCATTTTCTCAGCCGAACTTTTATCCTCTGCTTCTTTAAAACGAAGCTCAAAATCCTCATTTTCTTTTAAGCGGTCCGCTTGACATCGCTTACTACACTGGCTAGATGAACTTGGGCCATACACATCTCTAGGCTTGACACTGGCACCCATGCCAAGCACATGACCACGAGTAGGAGGTCCAATCACTTCAAAGAATATTTGACTATCGTTAACAATATCACCCTAAGATGCAACCTCTAATTTCCTTGCATCCATTTTTTCCTAGAACAACATTTTTTCCGTTATTAGATATATACAAACTTTAAATTCAAAAAGACATTTAAAGATAATAATAGTAATAATAAAAACATACATATAATTTTTGTGCTTTTTCACTGGTAAAAGTAACACCATCCTTTTTCATATGCATCAACCTAAAACATTTGATTGGACTTGATTTGCATGCATTCTTCTCCTCCTATGACCATTTTAAAAGGAAAATCATAAGATAAATCAATTCAATATACGAACTAATATTATAGAAATTTGACATGGCAATTTTATCATACCAATTCTTTTTTGCGCTTAGCCATTGGTACAGAACCTGTAGTCGCAATGATAGCTTGATTTTCTGTGATTTCTTTTGTTTCTATCACTCTTTTCCTGGTTACATGAAAAAAATACACTAAATGAGTTAATTATTAAACATTTGCTTCTAAGAAAGATTTAAGAAATTTTTTTTAAAAAAAAACTATTAATAAAGTTCATTTTATAATCACCTACCACTTGCCATTATTCCATTTGTTGCACATCTCTTTCCAAATAGTTGGAGTTACATCATCATGGGGATGCTTGTACCATTCATCTTGAGGAATTTTATTTTTTACACAATGTTCTCTAATGTGCCACATCCAATCAGGATAGTGTTGTTTGACATGCTCATCAAATACCTCCCTCTTAAGAACTAAGTCATCTGTCTCAAATTTTGCTTTTTTGTATAACTCATAAAGCATATTCAGTTGTTCTTTAGGGTATTTTGAAAAATTTGTCCATGGCCCAGTAATGTTTTGGTGGAACTTAATAGTAATCTCTTGGGGTATTTTCTTTTCTATGAATCTAATAAAATGAAAGAAACACAAAGCATGTAAAATATTACATATAAATGAAATGTAAGCACTAAAAAATAAATGATTAAAGTAACCAAAAAATAGGGAAAAAAGACCTTCTGTCATGTATCTCACACTTGTGGTTATGACCTGGATAAACACCCTTAGCCTTTCTTCGACCTCTTTTCTTTTGTATAGTAGATCCTACCAATAATGGAATAAGTAAAAATAAATAAATAAGCTTTAAGCATAAAATTGGTATATTAGCATATAAACAAAATATTAAGTATTACCTTCGCTGTCCCCATTAATCACACTATTAGAAGAAACAAGTGCTTCATTAGTTGGAGACTCAGATGATGAAGGTGCAACTTGTGATTGACTACCACTATCACCTTTATCTCTCACTTGTTTTATAGCTTGCTTCTTACTTTTCTTTGCCATTCACCTGTAACGTAGTTAAAAAGAAAGCCACATCATTGATAAGTTGTAATTATTTAAAAGGCGTTTGGATAGAAATTATAATTCCTGCAGTTGCCTTTTTTTTAAAAAAAAAAAAAAAATCCATCGCCTCTTGCACTATTCATGGGACATGAACAATGCAATTAGGCAAATGCACAGTGATTTCATTAATGAACAATAATCGGAAAATATTTTTTTTATTGTTTTCAGTTTTCAATTTTCAGCAAAATAAGCGATATTCAAACACACCCAGTCAACAAAAACTTAATTAAAACCAAGGACCACATATTAGAAATATTAATATAAAGATAAAAAACATTTGTGATAGATAAACTTATTATAAAAGTTAAAAACTAAAAAACTAACTTAACAACACCACCTCTAAATATATTGTAAACTAACTAACATGAAAAGCTTAATCAAATTTTAGAGGTCCGTTAATTTAATTAAATAATTATATACAAATAACATGCACAGATAAAAGTATCTGACCAAAAGAGAGACTAGTAAAAGAAACTAATAATTTCTTCATTATTAACTCACACAAAAAATCCACATATTCAAAACATATAAATATATATATATATATATATATATATACACACTTTACTTTATGCCACCTGCCACTCTTAGTTCACTTTTGAGATAAGGACAAAACTAGTTAATCATCTAAATCAAATCACCTAGGCTTCTTTGGACACCATTATGTATGTATATATATGCCACCTGCCACCATTATTATCTTTTGAGATGATAACTCCAAGTACAGTTAGGCACATGGCCTTATGGGAAAAACAACCATTATTTCTTTTTTTTTCTTTTTATTTTTCTTTTTCATGATGGCATGTTAGAACTCAAAGCCTAGGCGTAAAAGTTTTTTTCTTTTTCATCGAGTCCCCTACTTCGGCGTTATTATTGTAGATTTTTCTCTGCTTAGTAACTTAAGGCTATTTGGTAAAGCATCTTAAACACATATTTTTAATTTTTAGATAATATTATGCATATTTTTACATATTTTTTCACTCACACATATTTCAAAAAAAACAAACAACGTTACTTAAACTCCTCTACAAATATTATTATAATACTATTATTATAGGGTCACAGCTTCAACAAAACAAATACTTTTATTATTGAAAAGTGCTCAACAAGATTCTAGTCTCCTTGCAATTTTACAGTCAAAGGAATAGTCAACAGTACACTTAAGTTTTGTTTGTTTCAGCATAAACGTTTTCTGAAAAACGGTTCATTTTCTAAAGAGTATTTTCTAGAAAACTATATCATTTTCCAGTGTTTGGCAACGACCTTGAAAATAAGTTTAAGAATGTTTTCTAGTGTTTGGTATACAAATTTTTATTTTTATTTTTTATATTTCTTGTGTAATTTAAAACATGTGTATTATGTAAACCAACTAATGTAATCAATATATAAATAAATAAAAAATAAAAAAAGAATGAATTTGGTTTTCATGCTAAAATTTTGACAATAGATACAATCAAAATTAGTTGTCAAATTTTCATAATCTCTACCACTCATTTTGCTCATATATATGGACAGTAACGTCTATACACACACACACACACACACACACACACACACACACACACACACATATATCAACCATTTGTCTATATACATAAAATTGACATAGGAATACATCTTTAATAAGCACAAATAACAATAACTTTTAATTGTCTATTCTTTTTGCCGGTACACTGCTTGTCCACTATGGTCAACCACGTCTTTAATATTACTCGAAATTATGTATTTATATAATGTATCTACATAATATATTATCATTGCATAGTATCTGCATAATGTATTTACCAACAAATACAATTCTCTTGAACAATTATCATTTATTATATAACAATATTATTAATTTACTGTAAAGATTATCCTATGTAAAAGCAATTTAGAGCCGTATAGGCACTATGTTTAAAAATTTTGTCTTTTACTTCATTAATTCTTTCTTCTTCTTTTTTATTTTTTATTTTTTATATTTTTTTAGCACTGTTATGTGCAAAAAAGAACTACCCGCAATCCATCAAACCAAAAATTTCTTAGAGAAAAAAATAAAATCAAGTTTGAAATTCAAAATAAAGAATTGAGATTTTGGTAGAGAAGAATGAAATAATTACTGAGTAATGAGGGGAAAAAGAAAAATCTAATCAGGGAATTGTGTTATAAAGGAGAAAGAGAAACATGGAGAGAGAGAGAGAGAGAGAGAGAGAGAGAGAGATCTATGAAAGAGGGGAGACTAGAGCTAGTGACAGTGTGAGGAAATAAAAAGAAAAGGGAAGAGAGAGTGTACCATGAGAGAGAAATTTTTTTCCAAATTTTTTTTTTTTGGAAAACAACCTATAGAAAATAAGCCTTGTTTTTATTAAGATTTTCCATTAACTAAAGATAGCTTTCCGTTGACTAGTTTTTTTGTGCTGCCAAACACTGGAAAATATGGAAAACTATCTTTATAGAAGGTTTTCTAGCAAAACAAACAGAGCGTAATCAATATTATATTATTATATATCCACATCAAACACTAACCATTCATTCAAATATATTTTTTTAATCAAAAAAAATTTTCAGCCATTCATTCATTATCTTTTTGGCTCAGCACCCAACCATCCATTATCACTATATATCTATTCAGTGGATTCATTTAACCATGCAGTATAACTTAAAACTATACAAAAAACTAAAGTGCAGACAAAGAGAGATAGAGTAAGTGATACCAGTGGCTTAGCAAGATGATTGGATTCTAGCAAGTATGGAGAACGATGGTATAGAGACAAGTAAAGATACTGACGGCGCAAGAGAGTAATAGGACAAAGTTGCCTTTCTTTTTCTTTTTCTTTTTTAATGTTTCTTTTTTTTGGTTTTTGTACAGGGAATTAGGGATTTGTTGAGCAAGACATATTTGGGCTTTTTTTGTTTTGTTTTGTTTTGTAATTAGGGATATGTTTACCTGAAAGGAATTTCCTATATTTTTGGGTTTTTTAACTTCTTTTTTTTTTTTCTTTTTTTTTTTGTTGGTTGAGAAGATGGGTTTGTTCCCATTGTTGTACCAACTTTATTTTATTTTTTGATTTTTTTTCAACAAATTTATAAGGGTTAGTTACAAAATTTTAAAGTATAAATTAAATTTTTTATTTTTTTTTTGGATGATCTGAATTTTAAATTTTTTGCTACCAAATTCTAAATTTTGAGAGTGGTGGGGGTAGGAGGGAGGGGATGGCGGTAAAGAAAATTTTAACCTATGTTGCAATTTTATTCCATCTCAAATAGGAAGTTTAAAAAGTCAGGGAAATATAACCTCAATATTGTGTAGGTGGATTTTTTTGTACGAAAATATAACCTCAATATTTAAAAAAAAAAAAAAAAATTTGTGTATTTTATTTGGCAAAACCACCCCAGGAAAAAACATTTTTCACTTGAAATCTCATTAACCAATTTTTTTTTAATTAATATTAAAAATGTTGTATACTAACTTGCTTTCAACTTTCCAAAATTATCTTATTTTATAAATAAAATTTACTGATTTAAAAATTTTAATTAAATTTTTCTCAAAAAAATTTAATTAAAGAGTAATTAAAATATTCTTCCAATCCAATGGTCAGATTTTGGATTTGAATCTAGACCATTATGGACATGTGTTGTTGTATCAACATATCAAGGAATTTTGATTGGTTACGCTCTTCTAATCCAACCATTTGATTGAGCTCATAATTCATCAAAACCAATATTTTATCCCACTATTTCAATCCAATGGTCAAATTTGACTTTTGACTTTGGCATTTTAAAACTTGAAACAAATAACAGCATAAAAACCAAAAAAACCTTAAAACACTGGCCAATACTCAAAACCCACTTAAAACCTCCTTGATCAACCTAATTTTATCAAATCCAATGGTCTTGGAATCAACTTTGAATTTAACCAAAAATTGACCAAGTTTAATAGACTTTAACGAAGTTTCATAAGATTTGATTATTCAGTTCTCACAATCTAACCGTCTGATTGTCATTGTCATTTACAAAATCAAATATTTCACAACATTCTACCAATCCAACGGTCAAATTTTGGATCTCTATCTGGTTGCATGATAGACATGTGTTGCTATACCCACCCACTAGGAAACTTTGATGAACCCCATTGACACAATCTGACCATCCAAAATGGTTGAAATATGCCATTAACCTCATTGACACAATCCCCATTCTTTCAATATAATGGTCAAACTTTGAATATGAGTTTGGCGCATGATGAATGCATATCTTTATCTCATATATCAATAAAAACTACCAAATTAAAAACCAATAATAACTACTAAAAAAAATTATGTATTTTATTTGGCAAAACTAAACCCATTTGAAGAGAAAAAAACATTTTCCACTTGACATCCCATTAACATTTTCTTGGTGTGTTGGCCACGTTCTCCTCATCCAACCGTTTGATTGAGCTCAAAATTTGTCAAAACTAATATTTTATCCTACTCTTTCAATCCAATAGTCAAATTTTAAATCTAGTTATGACACAAGTTGGACGTGTGTCATATCTACCTATAATGAAACTTCAATAACTAAAAATATTCAATACTCTACTAATTAAGAGAGTTATATACTACATAAATATTACTAAGAATCAAGAAAATGATATGCAAAATGCAACCAAAAACCTACATAATGACCTTGAATGGATTTGCATATGACTTTTTACTTTGCCATTTTAAAACTTGAAACTGATAAAAGCATGAAAACCAAAAAAACCTTAAAACAGTGACCAATACCCAAATTAAAACACACTGAAAACCTCCCTACTCAACATAATTCGATCCTATCGAGTGATCATAGATCTAACTTCGATGGTTGATCATGTTTGACCAAATATTAACCAAGTTTTGTAAACTTTGACTACTCATTTTTCACAATCTGTCCGTCTAACTAATGTCATACTTCACCAACACAAATATCTCACCACATTCTTCCAATCCAACAATTGGATTTTGGATTTGAGTCTAGAGCATTATGGACATGTGTTGTTGTACCAACACACCAAGAAATTGTGATTGGATATGTTCTCCTAATCCAACCGTTTGATTGAGCTCAAAATTTATCAAAACCAATATTTTATCATACTTTTTCAATCCAATGGTCAAATTTTAAATCTAGCTATGGCACAAGATGGATGCGTGTCATATCCACCTATAATGAAACTTCAATCACTAAAAATATCCAATACACTAATAAAAACATGAAAACCAAGAAAATCTTAAAATACTGATCAATACCCATTTCATCCCTACATTTTGGGTCAATTCCCATTTTGGTCCCAAAGTTGATTTCGTTGCAAATTTCATCCCTAAAAAAAGAAAATCGTTTTTAAAATAGTCCATGCCGTCAACCCACTGATGGAGACCTCTTACGTGGCAGATGAAGTGCCCTGCATGCTGACGTGGCGTTGATGTAACACTGACTTGACTATTAAAATATGATTAAAAAATTATTTGGCATTTTTTAAATGACACATCAGTATTTTAATTAATAAAAAATTAAAACAAAAAAAATTTTAATTCCTCCATTTTAATTTTAATTTTAAAAAAATAAAAAACAAACAAAAATTTTACTTTTTTAGTTTTAAACGATTTTTTTTATTAATCTAATTAAATTAGTTAGAAAATTCAAAAAAAAATTACCATTAGACCATTTTAGTAGTAAGAAGTGTATTTACTTTTTTTTTTTTTTTTTTTTTTTTAGTGTGTCAGTCAAAAGTGTATATATTTTAAAAATCATCAAACCATTTTTTTTATTATTATCATTAGAACATTTTAAACCTATATAAATTATTAAAGGTTTTAAAGAAGTTATAAGTACATATTTCAACTAATATGTAATCTTTAAGCCCAAATAATAATAATAATAATAAGTATCAGTTCAATCATTTATAAAATATAATAAGAGTAATAATATGAAGAAAAAAAAAACTTGATTTTAATATTAGACTTATTAGTTTTTTTTTTTTTTTTTTTTTTTTTTTACTGAAAATGCAGAATACTTTTATTAAAAGAATAACCAAATACATGTAAAGGAGGGTCCAGGGCTTTCATAGACTTAACAGCTAGCCTAGCCCATGGAAAAGATATTTATCATTAAAAAATTCCACAAAAACCACTAGTGGGTTCGTTGGTTAGCCATTAACATCTGATACTCATGTAGTAATGATGTTAATAATAGTAGTTGGAATAGTGGAAGAGGGTTAAGGCTGGAACATTCATTTTTATTGTTAGTCATGTGGAGCTCACAAAAAAAAAAAAAAAAAAAAAATTCAAATTTTAACACACAAGTGACAAAATAGAAGAGTATATGGGCTGGCAAAAGTAGAACAAATAAAAAATTTAAAACAAAGCACATGGCATTTAAGGAAGAGTAAAGAGATTGACAAATAAATACATACATTACCTGTACAACACAAATAAAAAAAGGAAAGGCAGACTGGCAGTAGGACCGAAACCCACAAGAAGAAAAAATCAAAAAGAGAAGAAGAGAAGAAGAAGGGTCTAAATAGGAATTGACTTAAAATGTAGGGATGAAAAGTGCATTTTTGCCTTTAAAAAAATTACCAATGTCGACAACGTAGGTCCATCGCAAATATTATTTATTGGGAGGGATCCAATTCCATTACTAATATATTATTTCTTTCAAAGCAAATCCATAATTGTCAAAATCTAAAAAGTGCATAATGCAATGAAAAATATTAAAACGCCTACAAAATAAAATAAAAAAATATTAAAACGTCTCCTTGAAACCTATAATATCCTTCATCAAACTTGAAAACTTAAATATTGGGAGATCAATCATCATCTGAGTCAGTATTCTCCTTCTGAGAGCCATCTGAGTCATCTTCCTCCTCAAAGTCATCTTCTATGTTTTCGTCAATGTTTTGATTTCCTCCTCCAGCATTGGTCTGCAATATTTTGATTAAACTAAATAAGTATACAAAAAAAAAAAATTACCATGCAAATTATATTTACAATGCATAAGACATACTAATTTAAATAACATATTTTTAATCTAAATTTAGCGATCCTAATAATTGAAATTTATAATGAGCAACTTTACAACTTATTTCAACAGCCCCAAGAAAATAGCAAAAAGTATTAATGTTGATTATACTAAAAAATATATAAATATACCTGTGTAGTAGGTTCTTCCATAGAATTAAAGCCCATCTACTCTAGTCCATCTCATCATCTTCTTCATTTGCTTCGGCCACATGTGTATTGAATCTTTGAACCTCTTCTTCTTGATAAGGCTCTTTTTCATTTGCGGGCATGTCATAAAGATTTCTTGGCTTGGTCTCAATCACAACACTCCATGCTAGATCTTTTATACAATTTACATAGTAAACTTGTATTGCTTGACACGCTAACACAAATGGCTCTTGTGTGTTTAGCTTACGTGTTCTATTAATACTAGTGATCCCATGACGATCTAGCTTATAACCAATTCCTTCTCAAGCTACATCATACCAATCACATTTTAAAAAAACAATAGAATTCCCCTTTGTGTAACGAAGTTCGATGATGTCTGTTATCAATCCATAATAAGACATATTTTGATATTCCCCTCTCACAATAACACCACTATTTTGTGTTTTTTTACCATCATCACGTTATTTAGTACGGAACCTAAATCCATTGACATTGTAACAATGGTAGTGCGTAGCTCGTTTATCTGGACCCCAAGCTAATGATCGCACATTCTCGTCAACTTGCTCGTTTCCATCATTATAAAGTTTTGTGATCTACAAAGATATATAAATAATGTAAGATTCATGCTTAAGTAATTAATTAATTTGTTTTTTTAAATGGATGAACCAATGTGATTGTACCCTTTCTTTGAACAAACAAATGAACTCATGTCTATGCATCTCGTCAACATTGACACCCAAGTCTACAAGGATGTTCCTATGTTCTCTACATATAAGATATCATAATAGTCAATCTTCAAAGTTTATACAAGAATATTAAAGAATTGATGTACAAGAAGTAAGTCTTACTGAACAAGGGGCTCGATCTCATCACAATTTTGTAGGACATAAAGCGATGCTGCATAGTAATCAGTGTTGTTTAACTCTCGTACTACACTCTTCCCAGAAGGGCGGCCTCTTCTAGAGAATATGGGTAATCGAGGGGTATCATCACATGTTGCTGGACATCGATCATCATTTCGCTCAGGTCGATTAAATATTGTTTCAATCCCAATTAGATATCGTGAGCAAAATGTTAGACATTCATTCGCCACATACCCTTCTGCAATCGACCCTTCTAGGTGTGCCTTGTTACGAACATAACCCTTGAGCTTACACAAATACTTATTGATACATCAAATTAATATGAGTAATTAAAAAAAAAATTATATTGTAAATAATATCTCATTTTAGCTCACTTATAAAAAAAAAAAAAACTCATTTTACCTTTCAATAGAATACATCCATCGATATTACACTGGACCGACAACTTTAGCTTCCCAAGGTAGATGAATTGGCAAGTGTACCATTACATCAAAGAAAGCAGGTGGAAAAATTCTTTCTAACTTACAAAGAATTATAGGAATTGTGAGCTCCATATGCTCCAAGTCCTCCAACTATAAAACTTTAGAGCATAATTCTTTTAAAAAATTGCTAAGCTAGATCAAAGCATCAGATACCTTTTTAGGTAATAATTCACGCACTACAAGAGGGAGTAATCTCTCCATGAAGACATGACAGTCATGAGTTTTCATACCAAAAATCTTCTGTTCTCCTACATTCACACACCGAGACAAATTTGCGTAGTAACCATCCGGAACCTTCTCATTTTGCAACCACTGAAACACAACATTTTTCTCATCTTTTGAGAGTGTATAACAAGCACGAGGAAAAGTAGTCTTCCCATCTTCAGGATGAAGTTCCATTTGTATACCCATCATTTTTAGATCGAGCCTAGCATTTAAGGGATCTTTACTTTTCTTATCAATATCTAATACTGTCCCCATCACACTATCACATATATTTTTCTCAATGTGCATCACATCTAAATTATGACGCAATAACAATGTTCTCTAATACGGCAAATCAAAGAAAATACTATGCTTCTTCCAATTGTGGCACTTTCCATGCCTAGGTAACCTTTTCCTTTTAACGGCCTTGCCTAGTGTTATTGGCAGCAGAGTACCAAGTTGATTCAGCACATCATCACCAGATAATCGTTTTGGTGCCCCTTTTCTCTCTTTCTTACCATCAAATTATGCTTTCTGTGATCGCCATTTATGGTCAGGAGGAAGAAATCGAGGATGACCCATATAGCACATCTTGCTACCTTGCTTTAACCTACGATGAGCAGTCTCACTACACAACAAGGGCATGCAAGATTCCCTTTTGTACTCCAATCCAAGGCATAAGTGTACGCAGGAAAGTCATTGATAGTCCACATTAATGCAACTCTCATTTGAAAGTTTTCTTGTGTTGAAGCATCGTAGGTTTCAACACCCTTTTCCCATAATTCTTTTAACTCATCGATTAATGGCCTTAAAAATACATCGATATCATTGCCAAGACCCTTTTGGCCTGGAATAAGTAGAGACGTGAATAGGTAAGGCTCTTTCATACACATCCATGGGGGAATGTTGTAAGGGAATACGACAACAGGCCAACAACTATAGCTAACACTCATGTTTCCAAAAGGATTAAAGCCATCGGTAGCTAACCCAAGCCTTACATTGCGAGGATCTGAGGAAAAGGACTCATGAGTTTGATCAAATGATTTCCAAGCCTCAGCATCTGCGGGATGCCTTAGTACTTCATCATTAGAACGATTCTCATGGTGCCATCTAAAGTCTGGAGCTGTTTTTGATGACATAAATAATCTTTGTAGCCTCAGCTTAAGAGGAAAATATCGCAATACCTTCCATGAGACTTTTTTAGCATCCCTTTTACCGCCCTTGCTATTCAACTTCCATCTTGAGATCTGACAAACTGAGCACTTATCTGCTTCTGAATGCTCCTTGTAATATAGCATACAATCATTTTTGCATGCATCGATCTTTTCATAGTTTAGACCAAGATCACTCACAATCTTCTTTGCCCCATACTAGGATATGGGCAATTTTTCGCACATTGGAAATGCATCCTTCAGTAGCTCTAGCAAAATTGTGAATGAGTTGTTGCTCCATGAATTCTTGCACTTTATGTGCATTAATTTGACAATAAAGGACAAATTAGAATACTTTTTACATCCCAAATAAAGTGGTTGGTCTACCTCTTTAACCAATCTATAAAACTCCTTTGCTTCTTCATTTGGATCTTGCGATTCACTCCCACTTGTTTCCTCAACATCTCTCATATGAGCATAAGCATCCCGTATCATATTATGGATATCATCAATATTTTGATCATCATCACAACTATTATCCTCATTCTCATCACTACCTTCCTCGTCCTCATCACTATTTCCCTCTCCATGGAGATACCATCTAGTATAATCACGCCTCATCCCTTTCCATAAGAGGTCTCTTGTAACCTCAACTTGTGTTCTTCTATATCTATTGTTACAATCATTACAAGGACATTTTATCTTCATATCTTCATCTTTGATGTGTTGAAATGCATAATCAACAAACTCTATTACTCCATTTATATATTCCTCACATGACCTACTAGAAAAACTGATCCAAGATTTATCAACCAACATTATATCTACACCCTTCAAAAATGGTATAAATATTAACAATTATTATTGTCTAACTTGTGATAGATAAACTTATTATAAAAGTTAAAAAAAAATTACTAAATTAACGACACCACCTTTGAATATATTGTAAACTAATTAACATGAAAAACTTAATTAAATTTTAGAGGTCCACTAATTTAATTAAATAATTACATACAAATAACATGCACAGATAACTGTACCCGACCAAAAGAAAGATTGCTAAAAGAAACTAATAATTTCTTCATTATTAACTCACACAAGAAATCCACATATTCAAAAATATATATATATATATATACACACACACACACACACTTTACTTTTTGCCACCTACCACCCTTAGTTCACTTTTGAGACAAGGACAAAACTAGATAATCATCTAAATCAAATCACCTAGGTTTCTATGGATACCATTATATATATAAATATATATATATATATATTTATATATTTTCCCCCTACCACCTGCCACCATATCATCTTTTGAGATAATAACTCCAAGTACAGTTAGGCACATGGCCTTATGGGAAAAATGACCATTATTTCTTTTTTTTTTCTTTTCTTTTTTTTTTCTTTTTCATGATGGCATGTCAGAACTCAAAGACTAGGCGCAAAAGGTTTTTTCTTTTTAATCAAGTCCCCTACTTCGGCATTATTATTGCAGATTTTTCTCTGCTGAGTAACTTAGGCTGTTTGGTAATGCATCTTAAACACATATTTTCAGTTTTTAAATAACATTATACATATTTTTACATATTTTTTCACTCATACATATTTATAAAAAAAACAAATAATGTTACTCAAACTCCTCTACCAAACAGGATCTTAATCTTTTTCTATACCTTTGTGCGTTAAACGTAGAGAGAAGCCCCAAATTTTTCTTAACAAATTGCTAAAGTTTAGCGCCCAAAAAAAAAAAAAAAAGGGGGCTAAAGTTACTTTTACTAGTACACATATATTATTATTATATATTCACAACACAAATACTTATATTATTGAAAAGTAGTCAATAGTACCATTCATCAAGTCTCTCCTGTAGTTTCACAGACAAAAAATTATTCAAATGGTACACTTATCAATATTATATTATTATATATCCACCACACAATTACATAAGCACCAACCATTCATTCAAATATATTTTGTTAAATAAAAAAATTTCAGCCATTCATTCATTAGCTTTTTGGCTCAGCACCCAACCATCCACTATCACTATATATATCTACTGGATTCATTTAACTAGAATGTGCAGTATAACTTGAAACTGTACAAAAAAACTAAAGTGCAGACAAAGAGAGTGAGAGAGAGTAAGTGATACCAGTGGCTCAGCAAGGCAATTGGATTCTAGCAAGTATGGAGAACAATGGTGTAGAGATAAGCAAAGATACTGATGGCACAAGAGAGTAACTATAAGACAACGTTGTCTTTTTTATCTTTTTATTTTTCTATTTTTTGGCTTTTGTACTGAGAATTAGGGATTTGTTGAGGAAGACAGATATGGGCTTTTTTTGTTTTGTTTTGTTTTGTAATTAGGGATATGTTTACCTGAAAGGAGTTTCCTATATTTTTGGGTTTTTTAACCCTTTTTTTTTTTGAGAAGATGGGTTTGTTCCTATTGTTGTACCAACTTTATTTTATTTTTTGAATTTTTTTCGACAAATTTGTAAGGGTCAATTATAAAATTTTAAAGTATAAATTAAAATTTTTTTGGATGATCTGAATTTTAAATTTTTTTCTACCAAATTCTAAATTTTGAGAGGGGGTGGGGGTAGGAGGGACGGGGTGGCGGTAAAGAAAAAAAAAATTTTGCTGCCAAATTGTAAAGTATACATTCTTTCTTTTAAAGCAAATTAACTATCTACGACAATTAGCATGTTTGTCGTAAATACAAACTCAATTAGAAAAAAAAAAAAAAAAGTGATGGATAAATGTTGTCACAAATATGAAAAGTAAGGGGGCAATTTTCCCTCCAAAACATTTTACCATTTTCGATGGTTTCATGTTTGTCACTAATACCCTTTTTAATATTTACGATGGAATCATGTTTGTCGCAAATAATAACACCATAAAAAATATATATTTTGTATTTTCGACACACAAAGGCCATCACAAGTGTTAATAGTGCCGATGGTGTTTCTTCTGTCATCGTAAATAATACCCTCTTTTATATTTACGATGGAAGATGGTTTGTCGCAAATACTAATACCATAAAAAAATACATATTTTGTATTTTCAATGAACCAAAGCCATCACAAGTGTTAATGGTTTCGACGGTTTTTTGTTTAGTCGTCATAAATAATACCTTACTAGCGACAAACATTTTTATGCCGTCATAAAAGGTAAGGCGGGAACATTTCCCTCCAAAAAGAATCACATTTTCGACAAAAATAATAGGCATTTTCGACAGACTCATTTTGCCATCACAAATGTGTTGATATTTAACGAGTCATTGTCGACGGAAGAGACTTCCCATCGAAAAAGCTAATTTTCACGATGACTTTTTGTAATCGTCGAAAAAGTTTCATCGCAAATAGCAATCTTTTTTGTAGTCGACACTCACAAAAAGAAGACATAAGCTCGTCTTTAGACACGGAGTTAAGACAATCACATCTGGGGTAGTCAGGATGCGCTACCCTCGAGATGTGAAGCACCTCGGATACAATATCTGGTGTGACCACAATGCGCGTACCTCAAATGCGAGTAACAAAAAGAGGTACTGAATAATCGAAACTGTGCATATTGGAGAAAAAATCCTATATGATCACGGATGGACAAGTGATTGGGACGCCACACAGTGACTCCCAACCCCTACTGTGAATGACAGTGGATAGGTCAGTATTGGAGAAGTTCGATGAAATGACTTGGCGCTCTGAATGAATGCCTAGTCTAGAAAAGTTCTCTTAAAAGTCCTGTCGGGCTTTATCATCACAGAACCGAATGTGGGAGGGGGTAAAATTAGAAGAGGAAGCCCCGAAATGAAGAGGGTTCTAAGACGAAGTAGATATTTGTTTAAGGGCCATAGAGCAACTAACCGAAAGAAGGAGAGATAGAGAGAGAGACACGCAAAAAAGTACTAACACAGTCAATATATAAGAATATACAGAATGAAGGTACATATGCATGGAAATGCATGAACATGTGATATGCAAAATTAAAAACATCATAGGCTCAGCCCAATCCAAACCTACCAACACATAACATAGCAACAAAGTAAACACATATCTAAAATGCATGAAACATTGTTATAATGCAAATGTGATGCAATGCATGATGATTTAAAGCCATTTAAGCAAGACCCATCCCAAAAATTTCACAAAGACTTCATCAATTTTGAAAAACCCCAAACTTTTTCAAAAATCCCAAAAAGTTAGGTCAAATGCATGAAATGCATTAAAAATAAAGGATTTAGGACCCTTACCAGTGAAGAAATACTTGATCTAGGCCAAAAAACCTTAGAGGATGAAGTTTAGAGTGAGAAAGAGAGGTTTTGGGAGGTGAAGAGTCAACAGGAGTCGAGAGAGATCGAGAGAAGTGAACTTGGTATCGCGAGGATCCTATTTATAGAACCTCTTAAGGATGGTTTCAAATGACACAGGTACTAAAGAAACTTTCGGAGGCTTTCCTACTTCTTTTAAAACACATAAAGATCTTTCTCCAGATTATCCACCTAGAATTTCTTAGCTTCTTTTAGGGTGCAGTGGCAAATGGACGGTGATGGCAGAATCTCTTCATCGTCCAGCACTTCATAGGTCGGCTCTGTAGTGATGGTAATGACAACATTCTTTGGCTTCTCTCCCTTGATGAAGGTTACCATGCCTTGATCTATCAGGCCTTGGATGTGTTCCTTAAGTTCTTTGCAATCACTTAGGCCATGTCTAGGAGTGTCGACATGATACCTGCATGTCTTTGTGGAGTTGTATTTCTCTGGCGGGTAGCAGTAAGGTTTGGGGAGCCCAAAGGGCAAGTGACCCTTGTGTTGCAGTAGGGGGTTCAATGATCTTAGTGACATGGGTTAGGTGTGAATTCTTGGCCAGCTTGTCTCCTTCACAGTCCATTTGGTCTTGAGTGGCTCGAACCTTCATAGGTTCCTCTAGTGAACACAAGACCTTGAGAGCATCTTTTGTCCATTTAGATGCCATTACCTAAGAAAGGGATAAAATGACAAAAGGGAAAACAAAAATATGTGTGAGATTATGTACAAAAATGGAAAAGAATGCCTCTATCTTTTTTCAAATAAAGGGAAAAGCTCCTAACAAGTAGTGTAAAATGGTCGTCTATAAAGTGACCGTCATTACTAAGGACAACCATCATTACTAAGGACGATCGTCATTGCTAAGAATGATCGTAAGCACACATTAATGCTCAAATATAAATTCCTCACTTAAATGGGTAAGAGACGTACAGCCTTTCCAGCCACCAACTCACAACTGTTACAACTACCTCAAGCTGACCATTACACAGCGGTTACTGAACATTTAATGGAGAAGTTAAATGGCTATTAAATGGGCCATTTAACCCTCCAGCTTAACCATAACTGATGGATAGCGATGAAATGCTCATCTGTACTTGTAAACCATCCATGTTAATGAAAAGTATGGGTGAGCATAGGCACATTAGTTCCAAACAACATTTAATGTCCAAATGATAAATAAGTTTGGAGCCATTACTGCCATCCAATTATGCGCATTTAATGGTCGTTACAAATGTTAAAGGGCTGAGGATAAATGGTCATTATTAGGCCATAAATCCTCCAGCTATAATACAACGTTAGAGAGGCTAGTAAATTGAGCATTTACTCACACAAAGGGCTATAAAAAGCCTAGAGAGACAGGTAAATGATTCATGTTGAACAGACACACAAATTACTCTACAGATTATAGATTTCTAAAGACTTTAAGTTAATTTAAGCATCAGAAGGTCCTTGGCAGGCACTAAACCAGTGTCATTATCTACTTAGTGCTTTCTTTGGTACAGGATCTCCAGGTCATCCATAGTACTAACGAGGAACATACTGACGAGCTCCAAGTTGTCCATCATACTAACGAGGAACATACTGGCGAGGCGAAATTCTGCTTCATCAGTTTGGCGCCATTTGTGGGAACGACAAGCTATCAATCAATAAGCCATTGAATTCTCTACTAAGTTCCTAGAACTGATGGACTCAACCACAACACCACCGTCAGACTCGGTGGTGATGGCTCAACAAATCCAAGCACTAACAGCCAATGTGCAAGAATTGAAGAAACAAAATGAAGACTTGAAGTGGAGAGTGTGTTCAGAGGGCACAAATACATCACAATCATGGCATAATCGCAATGACAATGACAACAAAGCCCATAGTCCAGGAAATAGTAGAAGAGAAACTTCTAAGCACACCACACAGTCAACTCATGGCAGCAATCAGGCGATGAAAAACATGAGGAAGGAGTTAGATGAAGTCAAGAACGCCATGAAGGGAAAGACAACGATAAATCTTGATGGCATGATCAAGACGAAAAACTCACCCTTCACTGCCAGCATTTTGGAGTGCCCCTTGCCTCCCAAATTTCATCTCCCGCAGCTGGAGGTTTATGATGGCACTAAGGATCCCCTAGATCACATACGGGCATTCAAGACGATATTAAACCTCCAGCAGACCCTAGACAAGGTAATTTGTAAATTAATCCCAACAACCCTTAGAGCAACAACAAGGGTGTGGTTTAGCAAGCTACCTGTAGCATCTATCGCGAACTTTGAGTAGCTAAGTGACTCTTTTGTCTACCATTTCATTGGGGGCCAATGCCATAAGAGGCCCACCACGTACCTACTAATTGTAAAGCAACAAGAAGGGAAACCCTGAGAGAGTATGTAAAACACTTCAACAAAGCAATGTTAGATATTGATGAGGTAAACGATCAGGTGATAATGATGACCTTCAAAGTAGGGTTGTACAATCCTAACCTCGTCTTCTCTCTAGGGAAGACTTCACCAACTACAATGACAGACCTCCTGTTCAAGCCCAGAAGTACATGAACAGAGAGGATGCATTCACTGCAAATGGAAGAGATGGCAAGAGAAAGATGGAAAAAATCAACAAGCTCCATCACAAAAAGATGGAGAAGAAGGATTGTTCCCCTGGTCAAAAGAATGACAAAGAAAATATGCAGGCTCATACAAGATCGTCAAATACTCCAAAAGAGGAACTTGTTACCTCGAATCACTCAACGACAAACAGTTACCTCGTCCATGGAATGTAGAGCACTTCAAGAGGTATTATCGCTAGTTAGTTGACGTTTTCAATTTTCTTTCATTAAACTGTTTTCTAAGCGAGAATGAATAAGGGGGCATTTTCTCCCACATGAATAAATGTCGTTCTCTTGAAAGATCAAAAAGTATTATTTACCATACAAAAAAAAAAAAAATTCAAAAATGTTTGGGACATATTGTATGTGATTGGCTAATCCTTTGACAAAACGCAATTTACTTGTAATTAGATAGATTTAGGATGGGTTTAGTACTTCAAGAAACAAGTGAAGGAAATGTTGTTTATTATAGCTCAACAAAAGTCTTGATAGAATCCTTTCTATCGAGATTTAATGTTGAAGCTCGACACAAACTGTATCTATCGAGAATTACGAAATCAGACTTTTCAGATCTGATTACACGCATATTCCTATGTATTTGTGTAGGATTTTTAGACATATATAAGGATTATTTTAAGGGCCGTCACATGGTGATGCGAAGATAATTCATGCATTGTGTGACCGAATGCAAAAAAAAAATGGCCTAGTTCATTATTCTCTCTAAAGAAGCTAGTGCGTCTTTATGCCAAGGGTTTTGCGACCAAAGAGTTTCATGATCTTCATTGTTGATGAATTAAAGAAGTTTGCAACCAACATCTTCCTCAAGTTGGTGTGTTAGTCATGTACTTGGATCCGTGCATCATTAGTTAGTTACATACTGGATTTGTGCATTGAACGGAGAGATTGCCGCTACAATACAAGTCTAATTGGGTATTGGGGTAAGGGTTTAACTATAGGTTGGTAATTCAGGATAGGCCAAAGGGTTTGGTAAGATTCCTTATACTTGTAACTGCTTGTGATTGATAATAGTGGATTCTCGGGAGTGGTGACCTTAAAATTACTCGATGGGGTTTTTTCCTTGGAGGTTTTCCCCATTCGTAAACATATCACTTGTGTCAAATTTATTTTCCACTACATTTAGTTTAGTTGGTGATTTGTTTGTACTACCATGTCATTGCATGTAATTGAACATAATTAATTACCTTGGGTAATTAATTAATTTGCAAAGGGGTCAATATATTTTTTCCCTATCAAGTGGTATTAGAGCGGGCACACTCTGATTAGGTTTAATCATTACTGTGTGATCCATTGACCCCTGTTTGTCATGGATAGAGGACAGTCTCTTAGTATACCTCCTTTATTTGATGGCATTAACTATGCATACTAGAAAGTACGCGTGAGAGCTTTCTTGCAGTCTTTAGATGAGAAGGTTTGGCAAGCTATGGAAATTGGCTGGGTGAAGCCAGAGGAAGCACCGGCTGACTGGGATAAAGCCAAGATCAAAGCGACAAACTTCAACAGCAAAGTATTGAATGCCCTATTTAGTGCAGTGACCAATGAGGTGTTCAAGAACATATCCTCAACTGAAACTACTAAGGAAGCATGGACCATTCTTCAGACAACCTATGAAGGGACTAGAGCTATCAAGAATTCAAAGCTCCAAAGTCTCACTACTAGCTTTGAGGAGATAAAAATGGAGGAGGATGTGACGTTTGATAAGTTCTATGCCAAGTTGAAGGACATAGTCAACTCAGCTTTCAATCTTGGAGAACAAATTCCCGAATCCAAGATTGTGAGAAAGGTGCTCAGATCTCTGCCTGAGAGATTCCATGCTAAAATTACTGTCATTAAAGAATTAAAGGATATTGACACCATTCCTTTGACGGAGTTGATTGGCAACTTGCCAACCTATGAATTGGGTTTAACTAGACTTGGGAAAGGAAGCAAAAGTAAGAGCATTACACTGAAGGCTAAGAGTAATGAGACTGATGAGTCCTTAGATGATGAAGATTCCAAGATGAAGTCCTACATCACTAGGAAACTCAAGAAGTTCATGAAAAATGCCAATGTAAAAGTTTTTGATAAGGACCATAAGCAATCCAAATCTTCACAATTCAAAAGCCAAGACAAAGGGAAAAAGGATGCTAAGGATGGCAGTCAGTACATTGTTCCCTCTGGACCAAAGTGCTTCAAATGTCATGGGTTTGGACACATGAAACAAGAATGTCCAACATATCTCAAGTCGATTGGGAAAGCAAGGCTCTGGCTACTACCTTGAGTGATATCAAGCCTGAGACTAATTCAGAAGATAGTGATAATAAGGGAATCTTGAGTGCTTTCACTGCCACAATGGATCCTACTGAGGGGATCGTAGAAGAGTGGATGAAGAAGAGGACTTGGTGGAATCTAATTTTGAGAAAATGGACGATCAAGATGACATCCATACAGCCTATGCTAAGTTGTACAAGGTTTCCTAGAAGCATGAGAAACTCTATAGGTTGGCTACCAAGAAGCTGAGTGATGTGGAGCTAGATTGAGAGGAGCTCTCTACCAAGGTTGACGAAGCAAATCAAACCATTGGAGCACTACGATTTGAGAACAATTTCTTGGCTAAAAGGACCAAAAAGCTTGAAGCGGAGCTATCTCAAGTTAGAGCTCAATTGGAGAGGACCTTAAGTGCAAAGCTCGATGAGATGCTAAGCATTCAGAAAGCCGCTTCTGACAAAACTAGTTTGGGGTATGATTTCTCTTCTCCTAATATTACCTCCTCTAGTACAACTATGTTTGTCTCACCTACTGATAATGTTAATTCTGAGAACAATGAATCTAAAACTGAAATAGCTAGTGAGAATATAGATAAAGGCAAATCTATTCTATGAGCACTCCCAAAGGATGAAAAGAAAGAGACTAGAAATCCTATGACTAAGAAGGAAAACAAAAAAAAGTCTCAACAAAAGAAGCTGCATTTCTGTCATCACTGTGGAGCTTCAGGGCATATTCGTCCAAATTGCTATAATTGGTTAGCCACTCAACAAAGCAATAGTATGCCCTTGTCTGGAAACCAGAATAAGTTTTCATCCTCTCTTGCTCCTCTTGGAGATCTTCTCAAGGCCCTCATGTTCCTTTCGAATTTGAATGGTTTCAATTCTTCCCCCTTACCTTCGGAACAAAGGTTCAACTCTAAGAAAGGATCTTCCTTCAAAACCAAAGTTTGGAAGGAAAAAGACTCAAAGTGATTTAGTCACTTTCTCTCACTTTCTCTCTCTCTCTCTCTCTCTCCCCCTCCCTTTATGTTTTTGCATTACCTCTTTGTTTTGCTTTCTTATTTTTGAGTCAATCTAGTTTTATGCTTTGCATGTTTCTTTTTTTATGTTTTTGTTTGGTTGTTTTTCAGTTTTTGTTTTATTTTGCTTTTCATAAAAATAAAAATAAAAATTGAAAAATACACAAACAGTGTGTGTTTGTGTATATTGGTACTTATGTACCTTGGATGGCATTTGAAACAAAGTTTCTAAACTTTGTATCTCTTGTACCTTAGATGAGCATCTCAATGCACAACTAAGCAAGTGAGTTTTGTGGCTTGTACTCATATCACTCTTTTTGACGAGAAGGATTAGAAAATCCTAAGAGAAAAGCATAAATAACCATCTCACCACTAAAACCTGCCGATCATCAATAACATCTATGTGCTTAGACACAACAAAATTGGGATGTTTAAGCTGAAATAAATGAGTATTTCTTCTCTCTCTTATATGCCCATGCATGCTATGCTCAAAAATAAAAATATTCAAAGAAAAATAAAAGCAAAAAGAATCAAAATGCTTTTAATATGATTGTAAGCGTGTTTCTAGGAGATGTGAGAGTTATAGGATGTATCTCGAAAGTGATAGTCTCCATCAAGTAGTTATGATTTTGTGTGTGAGTGTATTTGATTTTCTCATATCTCAAACCATCATAATATGAGACGCTTATGCACTCTTATTATGTTTTCACACACAACACGCAAACTTTTTGCTACTTTTGATACATGTGCAAGTACATTGTAATTTGTTCATCTCAAGAAATACATATGTTAATATATGCTCACTAAACTGTCTTAACTTATTTTTGAAATATAAAATTTGGTTAGACTTGTTTAGTGTGTGTGTGTGTGTGTGTGTGTTTTAGATCTATGAATGCTTTGCATATATGTTGAGAGATGTCTTGAGAGCTTAACATGTTGATTGAATCTTTTTTTGAGTAGCTTGCTTGTTGCATTTATCTCTATGTGTTTTTCCCTTCTTAAAACTCCTTTTCTTCAAGCTCAACTGCTTCTCGACAGATCCTCGACTGATTCATTTCTATTGAGCTTTCTTTCTTCAACCTTGATGGAATCCTCAACAAATCCTCGATCCATCGAGCAAAATTCCTGGGCTTTCTGCCTTCTCGATAGCATTTCGATAGATTCTCGATCCATCGAGATTTCTGGGTTTCTTCTCGATGGAATCTTGACAGCTTCTTCGATCCATCGAGCTAAATTTCTTATATCTCTCTATCTGCTCAATATATTCTCGATAGATTTTTCAGTCCATCAAGGTGAGTTTTGCCATCGACAGATCTTCGACAGCACCCCGACAAATTCATTTCTGTTGAGATTTAGAGCTCGACAGATCTTGATAAAATCTTTGATCCATCGAGCTGCATTTTATATTTACAGCAACGGCGTAAATCAGATCTCATTTTTTCTCATTCTCTCTTGACAGAAAACCCTTCTCTCTCACCCAAAACACTTTCTCACCCACGAGTTTTTCGGCCTAGATCAAGCCTCAATCTCTTTGTACGTGTTCTTAAACTCTTCTTTTTCTTGCATTCATTCATTTTTAGACCTAGGTTTTGGGGCTTTTGAAAATTTTTGTGAAATTTTTGGGTTGGGTTTTGTTGATTTAGTGTTATATGCTCATGCATTGCATTCTAACAATGTTTCATGCTTTTTAGATGTGTGATTGATTATTGTTGATTGAGTGCTAGTAGGTTTGGACTGGGTTTTGCCCATGATGCATTTATGTTTTACACATCACATGTTCATGAATTTTTCATGCATACGTTTCTTTTCTTTCCTTTTCTGGTTCTGATGTGTTCTGTTCTGTTTTTTCTCTCTCTCTCTCTCTCTCTCATATAGACAGAGTTATGGCACCCAAAGTGCGTAAATCCACTTCAGCTCGGAATCCTTTACAAAGTTATGGGTCTTCTTCCTCTAATCCTCTCATCCCCCTCCATGTTCGATTCCATGATGAGAAAGCTCAAAAGGACTTCTTGGAGAACTTCTAGAAACGTGGCGTTCATCCGGAAGGCCAGGTTATCCTATCGGATTTTGCCAATACTCCTCTCCCTGCTGTCATTCAGACTCAGGGCTGGGTATCTTTTCTTGAGAGACCCTTGAGGTGTCCCATTGTGTTTATACAAGAGTTTTACTCTAATATACATGGCATTGATTCCTCTATACCTCAGTTTGCTACTACATTCAGAGGTACACATATCGTAATTACCCTGGATCTTATATTCGAGGTACTACATGTCTACGCCTGACCTCGATCGAAGTGGAAAATCGCCGTCGTGGGCCTTCGTTCGACCACCCACCATGGTAACGCTCCCATGTGTGCAGGGCCCGTTAGAGGCCCCTTTCGATGATTGCGTGTGGTCCGTGCGGTGTTTTGGGTTCTCTCTCTCTCTCTCTCTCTCTCTCTCTCTCTCTCTCTTTTAGTGGAGAAGGGTATTTGTCTACCTTTGGAAGTGTGGCAAAAATCTTGGCCAAATTTTAAGGGATTACCAAAGGTAAGTGAAGTCGCCACCAATCATTGGGTTTTTTTAAGATGTGATTGGTCACCTATTTCTAGTTGATTTTATTACCAATCCTAGGCTAAGAAAAATGGCATTTTTCCTAATCTAATGTGGATGGCAAAAAAATCTTAATTCTTGAGTTCGAAAGTTTGGTTATGTGTGGGGAAGGTGTTAGGCACTCCACAATGCCTGTCCAAGCACAGTCCTTTGTTTTGATAAAACCTTAATTTTCGAAAATTGGCAGTAAAAAACATGATTTTGGCATTGGCTTTCGGGACTTCACATGCGTAGGGGTTTTGAGGTTTGGCTTTTGAATGGGTGTGGTCCCAATCTATGCTTTCCTAAGGCATTCAGGCAAAGTACCAGATTTCCACAGTGAAAATCCGGTGACATGTCACCTTACTTTCACGGTGGAAATTAGGCATCACTTTGCTTTAGGTGACATGGACTGTGACAATCACACCAAAAGGGGGCAAGTAGGTATAAATATATATACATCATGCACAATGCAAGAACACAGAGCAGGAAAGTAAATGCCTACATTCCTAGAGCATGACCCAAAACATAGGTGCAGGAAAGTAAACAGGGGTCGCCATACTCTAGAGATGAGGACAAATGGTACATGGCATGATATACCTAATACAACCCTTCTAAGATTGAAATGAGTGAGGAAGGAAGGGGGTTTAAAAGAGTACATAACCAAATGGGAGGAGCTAGGCCTCTAAATCTACTGAACATAGCTGCTTGTTTTATATCTGCATGCTTGCATCCTTACCCTTTTTGTTTGCGCTTGGGAGACTGTGCCCTAACTCCATGAGCCCTCGCTCCATGTGTGTACATGCGAAGGCAAAGACAAGAAACCAGCAGACAAGCAATGGAAGGGAAAAAATGCAAAGAGCATGTGAAAGAGGCGTAAAGTAGATAAACATGATAGATATGGCAAGCATAGCATATGGCAGGAGACATGTCAAGCCACGAGATGAACGAACAAACAAGAAAGCAAGAAGGCAAATAGGCAAGCAAGAAAACAAGAAAGAAGACAGATAAGCAAGAAAGCAAACAAAACGTGGTGTCCACAAGGGACATATATAGGTCTGGATCAAATGTCCATAACTTTGTGTTGAAGCATGGACGACACGCTAGCAAGAAAGACTCATGCATGGACATGTAAGCAAGAGTGTAAAGATGCACAGGAAGCCAACGGGTGGCACAAACAAGTATGGCAAGCATATCATTGCAGAGAGTGGAAAAAGGAAAAGGTATGCACCAAACATGGCAAAGCCTAGAACTAGAAAGGCTAACATAAGCATAAAGCATAGAAGCAGGCAAGCATAGACATGCAAATAAGGTGATCTAAACCCTTGGATTTGGGCCTTGGTATATGGACGATGACAAAGACCATAGGCTCTAGATCGGGTCCAAACCAATAGGCCAAAACACAAGAAAATGCGATAAAAGGAAAAAAAAGGGCTACAGTAGGACATAGCATAACAAACAAGGTCTAGGCCTAAGCACATAAACATAGCGTGAAGCACGCAAGCACATATATGATGGCACAAAGCTTGTAGAGAACATCGATCTAAGCATGTAAACATGTGAAGACATAGATCTAGACATGTAGGCATAGAAACATGCATGTAAACATGTAGAAGCCTAGCACATAAACATGGAAGAACATGAATCCAAGCATATAAGCATGTAAAGACAAGGATCTAGCCATATAGTATGGAAATAAACACATAGATCCAAGCAAGGCATAGCCAACAACATCATACAAGCATTTGAGCATGTAACCCTAACATCAACTTAGAAAAAAAAGAGAAACAAAGCATAGAAAAACATGGCATAAAGCATAAAGCATGTAGATCTAAACATATAAACATGTATGGATGTATATCTAAGCATGAAACATGGCATAAGTCATAAAATCAAGGAGATTTAGGCTAGAGGCACAAATAAATCAAGAAACATGCTAAAGAAAGTAATAAATCATGTTATTCAAACATAAGAGTAAGATAAATGCTAGAAAAATATTTAGAAAGTTAGAGGTGAGGATAATAGCTAGAAAGCTACATCCACACCCCTAAACCCCAAATCCAAGGTGTAGAACGAAGGAGAAGAATATTGGGTATAAGAACAACACCTTGTATTTTTAGTGAAGAATGAAGAATAAAGAGGCTTTGATGTGTTTTGTGTGTGGTTATTTATTTATTTTTTTTTTATTTTTTGTGTTTGCAAGAGAGGAGAAATGTGTAGAAGAGGTCGAGGCAAAGAAGCAATAAAGAAGTCTCTTTTTTTTTTTTTTTTTTTTTTTTTGGTATAGAGGGTGCTTGTGGCCTTTTGTAGCCTCGACACGCTTTACTAGGTGGTGGCCCTTGTAGGGCCACTGCCTGTGAAGCTCCCCAGATGGGTTTGATCTTGAAACCCCTGGAAAGATCTTAACTTCCAATTTCTAAAATGGTATGGAACTTGAAAATCCAACAGTCAGATCAAAAGTTATGGCTGCCGGAAGTTAGTGGCGTATCGATCAGTGCTTTAACCCGATTTTCATGATATCTCGGTCGTTTAACTTCGATTACTAGCTCAAAATTTCCAAAAATCTTCGAAAGGCTCAGGTTTGATGTAAAACTATGAAAAGTGTTATTTTGTAAGGATTTTGACCTTGTTTTAACATTCGGTCAACTCAGGGTTGACTAGGGGCATTTTGGTCATTTTAGCTGAAAAAAGCACTTTACGTGCTCTGGTGTCCGAATGGGCTACACCACGTCATTTTGGATGTTCTCGCGGCCCCATACCCCCCCCCCTTTTTTTTTGTTGGAGGTTTGACCAGGTCAATCGGTCAATGTTGACTTGGTCAACACTGATTGGTGGCCTTTCAAGGTGTGCCGGGTTGACCCAGCGGCTTAAGAAAGTGTGCCGAGCAGCCAAGCTGCCCAAAGGCCTATAAAACCTCTTTTGGGCTCATTTTGACCTCATTTCACCCTTTCCTTTAACTTCCCACTTTTGAAAAATTCTCTGGAGCGACTACGAACTTGGTGGGTCCAGCTTTTCAGCTTCAATCTATTGTTTTAGTCTTTTCCGCACTTAAGGTCAGTGTCTATCTCTCTTCTTCTCTTCTTTTCTTTCTGCAATATGTTAGTCACAATACTACTATGAGCCTACGACGTGGCCACTACTTTACCCAATGTAGATCAAGAACTTGAAAACTTTTTAGTGACTTGATAGCTGTGTGATGGCAAGGCGTATGGCGCAACCGCTAGTTAACCTCAAGATGGAATGTGAGCTAGTGGCACGGCCTCTAGTTTACCCACTGTAGGTCAGGAACTTGAAAACTTTTTAGTGACTTGATAGCTATGTGACGGCGTAGCGTACAGCGCTGCCGCTAATTAACCTCAAGATGGAATGTGAGCCTATGACGTAGCCACTAGTTTACCCACTGTAGGTCAGGAAATTGGAAACTTTTTTGTGACATGATAGCTATGTGATGGCGAGGCGTACGACGCGGCCACTAGTTAACCTCGAGATGGAATATGAGCCTGCGACGTGGCCGCTAGTTTACCCACTATAGATCAGGAACTTGAAAAATTTTTAGTGACTTGATAGTTGTGTGACGGCAAGGTGTACGGCATGGCCACTAGTTAACCTCAAGATGAAATGTGAGCTTGCGGCACCACTAGTTAACCTTAAGATGGAGATCGCGGGCCAAGACTTTGTAGGCCAGGGTGACAGTGCTTAAGACTGCTATTGTTGCTAAGGAGGCGTATATGCAGGAGGAGATTGCTTGAGCGTTAGCTCGAGAAAAGGAGCTTTGGCAGAGGGATAGAGAGGCCCGTGCTACTGCCGTAGATAGAGAGAGGTCCCAGCATTAGGGTGAGCTGGCTATGCTTCATGACTATACCATGATTTTGATAGGAGAGTTACGCGTGGCTCGTATTCATGTTTCGCCTTTACCTCATATTCCAGGCCGGGGGGCCCAGTGTTCCTCCATACGAGCCCGGGTATATGCCAACTCCTCCAAGTCTGCCAGGCGGTTGGGGCGCTTTTGCTCAGACCCAAGGGCCTTCTTAGGACCAAGGATACACTCCCGATGCTTTAGGTGGAGCCGGTCCTTCTACCGACCCTTTTACTAGCAACGATGATGATGATAATGATGACACCGACTTGTTTTTTAGGGATGATGATCCTCACTAGGGTTTGCTTTTGTTGTAGCATGATGTAGCCCCTGCGTGGGCATGTATGTATTCTTCGTGTATCTTGTAGACATTATCCCATGGCAGGCCAATTATGTATGTATATTATGTATTGCCTTTTGATAGGCCTGGACATGTGTGTAATATATTGCCCCACAGTGGGCCTTGATAGATGACATTATCTTGTTGCTTCATGTTGTATGTATAAAATAATACCTCTTGTTAGGACTTACATGTATGATTCTGGAACTGCCTTTGAGAGGGCTGATGTGTGCAAGAAACAATGCCTCTAGATAGTACTTACATGTATAATTCCGGATGTCGCCTTTCAAAGGGCTGCTGTTGTATGTATGCACTATCACATTTTCATTGTGGATGGTGGTTTTGAACCATCTTGTGTCACACTCACTTGTTTTGCACCACAGTTTCACGGGTTTATCAGTGGATTTTGACAATGATCGTCCTACTGGAGAGATCGCGTGAAATAAACTACCCCAATTTAGGGTTTCATATGATTCTCGACATGAAAGACACATCCTCAGCGGGACAAACCCATTCTTGTATATTGGATAAGGGGGAGGGAACCTCATAAAATAAACTGCGCCAGTTTAGGGTTTTGCAGGGTTCTAAGCCTGTAGACTGGCTGAAAAAAAAAATGGCCTCGACTTTGTAGACCATACCAAATGCCGTAATGAATGTAGACATTCTAAACGAGATCTCCTTAGACATGCCATGAGACTAGTTACACCCATTATTGCACGGGCTAGTTATCAATTCAAAGACGAGTTTCTTGGGGTGACCTTATGGGAAATGACTCCCTTTGTCCTCAAAATAAGCTAAAGAAAGCTGCCATATGGGTGAGAATAGGCTCTAGTGTCCTATCATGAGCTCTAATTACCGGGGCTGAACCATCCCCTGAACTAGGTGAACTGAGCTTTAGAGAATGAGGTTCAAGATATCTGTAGGTGCTGAACGAGACGCACAAAGATAAACTGCCCCAATGTAGGATTTGTGCGGACTTGGATGCACGAGAGGGGGTTTCTAAAAATCCGGTTCATTGCCGGGCCGATTGCGCACTACGGCGGGTGCTAAAACAGAGGAATCTTTGCTTCAAGGTGGTCAAAAACATCCCAAACTAGGGAGAGGAGTGGTCAAAATACATAGGCGTTTGTGCCTGGGGGGCTGAAAAGCCCTAACACATGTCCCAAGGGTCGGCAGCCCTTGTAGATTCTCATCAGATCAACAGATTTAGCAGGATCCGTTTATGGATGCTCTTGGTACCCACTCCTATGACACTTTAGTTGAGCTTGAGAGGGAGTTCTACTATGAGAAAAAGCTTAGGAGGTGGTTGAGCTCTTTTTCTTGCGGTGATAGGGCATTCATTCGACAACTTCTTAGAGATGCTATTGCTCTTCTTCACACCTCATTGGATTGGCACTTGTTGGAGGTTATTACCACTTATTGGGACCCTATATTGAGATGTGTCACCATTGGAGATGTTGATCTGGTACCCACCTTGGAGAAGTATGATCGTTTTCTTTCTCTTTCTACCCCTCTGAGCACTATCTTTGTTCCACTAGTGCGGCCACGCTACCGCAAGAGACTCACTGATCTGGTGGGCTTGAAGAGGCTAGTTGTGGAGGTGCTGACTTCGTATGGCAGCGGGATAGGAGGGAGCATGTCCTTTGATTTTTTGTATGATTGGCTCCACTCATTAGAGTGTCCTGTTGGCTATCAAGACGACTTCGTTGACTTAGAGGAGTGGTGGACATCCTACCAGCGTCAAGCCTTCCTGGTGGCCTTATTTGGTGCGGTGCTATTTCATTCATCATTAGGAGCTATTAGTTTTGCTGTTCTCCCTCTGGTGAGTGCCCTACCTCATGGTATCTCTTTCATTCCTGCTATACTTTCTGAGACAATTAGGTCCTTATCTTTGTGTCGGGAGACTAGTAGAGGTAGGCTAGGTTGCTATGTTCATATGTTACAGTTGTGGTTCTGTAGTGATCTAAGTGTTATTGCCAGGGATCAACTTATGGGCTTTGTGAGTAGGAATAGAGTCCGGGCTACTGTAGCTCTTGATCTTCCTTTTTCTAGGGATACTAAGGTTTGGCTGAGGTACTTGTGCTGCCGAAGTCACGCTAATTGGACTTAGAGAGTCAAGTGGGGTATCACTAGATGGCAGGGGTGGACCCATTGTGTTGGTTTACTTGGCATTCCCCTAGTGGGTATTTGGGGGTGCACAGGGTACTTTTTGGGTATGACCATGCAGCAATTCGGGGGTATCCAGCACATCCCTGACTTAGCGATCTTTCTGTTATCACTTATGAGTACGGGCTTGTGGTTATCAATGTAGTAGTGATAGGGTGTGCCTCTAAGTTCTAAGTGGTGCGCAAGTCGAGCATTGACTTCCCCCTTTGTTCTAGGGATGACTAGGGGTGGTTTTCTATTGAGTTTAGAGTGTGGCAAGACACCAGAGATCACAGCTTTGTGTTTGACTTATCATCACCAATCTCAACCAAGCTACCACTTCCAGCTGATGTTTTGAGAGACTATACTCTAGAGTTTGAGATTAGGGTTGAGTGGGCCTTTACGGATCTAAGGGAGTGCCTTAGGTAGGCTGTCAGGGATAGAGATTGCTATAGGGAGCTGGCTGATACCCTTATGGAGGATATTAAGGAGATGAGCACTCGATAAAGATTTCAAGTAAATTCTACAAAATCTCAACATACTCATTATACTTTCGAATTCACTACATAGCAAGTTAGCCCCTTCGTAAAAACATTTTGGTCCATGAAAATTTATCCAATTAACTTGAAATTAAATAAGGATAAGCTCTTATATTTGTAGTATATACCATAAAAAATTACGATAGTATACTAGCCAAAATGGTTTAAGACTTTATTCACATTAAAACCACACATCTCAGAGCATATTAAAAACAAGGAATGAAACCCTTAATCTCATATAAACAATCACCACAACCGAAAATCAAGAAACCAAACTCATAACTCATAAACAAATTATCAAACAATTGGCTTGCAATAACCACATGTTTACATCCCTTAAACAAAGTTCATAGTTAACACTACACTTACATGCACACATGCCAAAGCCATTCAAAATACAAGGAAACACACTTCCAAAAATCAATCCCAACTTCCACAAAAAGATCCACCCGTAAGATTGCTTAAGGAACCCAAACTACCCAAATTTTTAACCATGGAAAGGCCCCCAAATGATCACCATCTGTGAAATCCCTTCACCACTTAACAAATAAGTCCATCAAATCAGAAACCTATATACTCAATTACATTTATATCACTCAAATAGCTTAGATTAGAAAGAAATATTACAACAACTTTAAAAGCTACCAAAATAGTTAAGAATTTACCTTTAAAATGAGAGATAAGAAGCCTTAGAGATTGTAAAGAGTTTTTCCGATAAACTTGCCAAAAAAATGGTGGTGGAGGTGGTGGGATGAGCACCGGTGAGAGAGTGTAAGAGAGAGGTAGAGAATAGTTTATGTGGGTGTGTTTGTGTTTGATTGTGAAACAAATGAAATGAGAGCAGCCCATCACTAGCTGGTCAAGGGCGAGAGAGATATTTTGCAAGATTGTGTGATTAGGAGATAAGGGGTAGGTTGGGGGCTAACGTGTGGATCAGAAATCTAAACCCCCCCACCCCCCTCCTCCTTTAATTTTTTATTTTATTTATTTTATTTAATAGGGTTGGGGTGTTACAAGTATGGTGGCAGAAAAGTAACAAAGTAGAACGTATAAGGGCTGAGAATAAACAAATTAGAAGTGGGATGGGGGAATGGTCCTTCTTTTGTTGTTTTGTGTTTAGTTCCGACGAAAAACTCAGTTCTCTTTCTCTTTCTTTGTATACAAGCAAGCCTTTTGATTGTAATTTACTAATTTAAGCGGTTAGTTTTCTTTTTGTATTAAGAGAGACTATCAAACGGTGTTTCAACGTTGTGAAACAATATAATTTTTCGTTTTTTATTTGTGGACGTGGCTGAAAGTTAGATGGGTCTTTTTCCCTACATGGTAGCACAACCTTAATTGTAGAAAAAAAAAATTTGTTATTATATATAGTACTAGTCGCTAACTCGTGTAATGCACGAGCTAGTTGTGAAAATATATATTTATGAATAAATAAAAAGTGAAATTGGACTATTTCTAAAAAATAACTTACCTAATTTAGTTAGTGTTGGATCACTTTATTTTGAATTCTAAATAGTTTTAACATAGTTTAGTGTTAGGACATATGTGATTCATGATTAGGAACATATGTCAACATTTTATGTAATTGGCTAATCTTTGACAAAATGTACTTTACTTGTAATTGGGTAGATCTAGGATGTGTTTAATACTTCAAGAAACAAGGTTTTAAGTTCAAGTGTTAAAACCATACAAGTCTATCCAAGAATCAAGTGAAGAAGTGTTGTTCATTAAAATTCGACAGCTAGCTTGACATCTAGTATCTATCGAGACTTAAAAAGTTGTTTCAACCCGAGGCTCGATAGCTGCTCGATAGATAGGGTATTTGTCAAGGTTTATGCAAAACAGATTTTCAATTCTGATTTTCATCCAATCCGTGAATGTATGTTTGAGCTTTCTTTTCTCACAACCCTAAACATATATAAAGATTATTTTAAGGGTCGTCACAGGTTGCACAATTGAACAATAGTATAATTGCACAAGTGTGAAGAAAAGTGTGACCGGAAACCTAGTTTGCCCTAATTTATCTTGAAGAAGTTGTTGTGTTTGTACACCGTAGGGTTTTATGACCAACTAACTTCATGATCTTCATCGTGTGATAAATTGAAGAACTTTGCAGCCAACATCCTTCTCAAGTTGGTGATTAAGTCGCATACTGGGATCCACACATCTATTGGTTAGTCACGTACTGAGAGCCCTGCATCAAAAGGAAATATTATCACTACAAAACAAGTCCAATTGGGTATTGGGATAAGGATTCAAATATAAGTTGGTATAAGGTACTAGGATTTCTTTACTTGTAACCGCTTGTTTTGATAATAGTGGATTCTCAAGAGTGGTGACCTTAAAATCACCTAGTGGGGTTTTTGCCGTATAACTTTTCCCCATTCGAAAACAAATCATCTTATCAAATTTATTTTCCGCTGCATTATACTTTAGTTGGTGATTTGTTTGTGCTGCCACATACATTACATATTAATTTGATTAATTAATCAATTTGGCTAATTAATCAATTAATCAATCACAAGGGGGTCAATACATTCTTGGCCTATCATTTAGGACTATATGTAATTTTAAAAAATTAAAATTTAAAATATAGATAAGAATGACAATGTAGAAAAATAGCTTTGCAAATGCGAAGAAACAAAAAGGATTTGAATAACTTACTTTGCACAAACACTCCTAGAGAAATCATGGTCCAGTAATTTCCTCTATCAGCCATATCTTCAGCTGAATAACATACCATATATTATTTTGTCTTTCTCTATTAACCTTTTTAAATCATGTGTTAGATACCTATCCATGTTATCACCCAACTAACCGGACATTTTAAATCCATAATTAATAGAATTAATGATTGGCCAACCAACTGCAAAATGGGAGGTTTCTATAAAATTTATAATTAAAAAAAATAAAAATAAAAAAAGAAAGAAAAAAAGGGAAAGAGAGAAAATTATCATAAGCTATTTACATACCTGCTCTCTTTCTAAAATGGGGTGCTTAATATATTCATAATCTTCTTTGAACATAGATAACAATTTTCTCAAACACCTAAAAATGTAATGATTCATAAACACAAATTGACTAATGGAATTGTAATGAGTCATTTATAATTATTCACTTTTTCATCCCCTTGAAGCTTCCAATATAAATTCTCTATGGACAAATTCACTTACTAATATAATCCTTATCCATTTGGACTTAATATACTACCTATAACTATCAATATGATTGTTTTCTCAAAAATTTAAAATGTACATATCTGAAACTTCAATTCACTATTGGTGTTATACTCAAATGTGAAAATTGCCTACTCACTATCCATTTCTATGAGAGGAGGAAGAGGTAATAGGCAGAAGAGTAAAAACAATACTACATAAGTATGTACGTATCTATCTTAACTTGATAGGAAACCACAAACCCAAGATTCACCTTTCAATAAAAAAATCTGAACATAAGCAAAATAAATATATAAAATAAAGTATATTGGAGTTCATCTAACCTCTAGTTGACAGGATCAAAGGTAATTGTGCAAGTGATATCACAAGAATAGATGACAGAGCCGCTAAAATAATCTATATATATATATAACCGATACCTCTGGAGCTTCTACAATTTTCCACGTCATCACTATTTTCTTTTTCTTTTTATTTTAGGTTTTATATCTTATATATTTATTATTTCTCTTCAATGTGTAATTATCTTATCAAGTATTACAATAATTTAGTTTAAGTTAAACTTTATTAGATATATGTTTCAAGAGCTTGAAAATTCTATTTCAACTAAAATTCTATAACAAAAATTTCAACAAATATAAACCCCTGCTAATGTTGAAATCCTTCATACTCACTCAAATTTTCACAAAAAACACACACACAGCAAATTGAAGATTTTGCAACGTTGTAACGTTATATCCATGGAGTTGCTCAAAGTAAATGCAGAGGTAAGGACATGTTGCCATCTTTCAGCTTATACTCTCTATGATTACTACTTTATAATATTGTTATTGTTGTGACTTGTGAGTGGGTTTATTAGTATGAAAAATCTACATGTGAAAATTTTAATTGTAAAAATTTGTTTTTACGATTAAAACATTAGATTTAATCATAACTTTGATTTAATAATTAACAATTTCATCAATCAAATTTTCTCTAACGTTGGTGTAATTTGTACTACTAAGTATGTTATATATAGAACCCTCATATGATCTTGGAAAAACCACTCTATAAAAAAAATTGTTATCAATAACAAGAAGAAGAGCTTATCCCTGACCATCAAAACCACACATTTTCTGTCATCAATAATCAATTTTATATTAATGTTGTGATATGATCCATAGGTATTTTTTTTAAAAAAAAAAGAAGTATAGTCCATATGGGAATGGTTTAGATGTTTCCTACTTTATTTTAGAATCTCAAATTCATTAGTAGAATAATATGGAGTGAGGGAGTGCATTATTCATATTAAAAGTGGCAATTCACATTGATAAAAAACTAAATAAGGGCATGTAATAATTTCTATACATATAATGGTGGTATAGGATTAGTGCATGTGAGAGTTAGAAGACAAAGTTTTGTCTTTTTTAATTCTTTTTTCTTTAATCATTTTATGATGGTTGCTGTTGAAAGTTAGAGATAGAGTTATTTTTTGTTTGTTTGGTTTTTTTTTTTTTTTTTGGTTATTTGTTGGCTTATAAATTCTATTCAGTTCTTTTGTGTTTCTATATAGTTTTATAGGCTCTATTCAGTATTGTTAGTGGAAGCAATTGGACTTGCTTGGTAATTTTGTTAAAGGAGCTTACAGGTATTGATATAAATTATTATTATTTAAAAAATTTCATCAATTATTAATATACAATGAATTATTGGATGCTATTAAAAGAGAATTGAATGTCAAAGTGTAGAATAAATTGGGGTGGGGTTATTATGAAATTTATTGACATTAAGAGTGTTTGGTTTTACAGTGTAAATCTTTGATGAATTGGTATAATTTGGTGTTATACTCTATACTAATTTGGCGAAAAATTAAGTAACTAGAAGAAGTTGAGAAAAGAGAAAGAGTCTTAGAAAGGGAGGAA
The DNA here is from genome assembly GCF_001633185.2 of Quercus lobata. Taxonomy (NCBI): domain Eukaryota; kingdom Viridiplantae; phylum Streptophyta; class Magnoliopsida; order Fagales; family Fagaceae; genus Quercus; species Quercus lobata. The sequence continues at coordinate 96,949,980 of NC_044907.1, forward strand.
ATACATTCTTAAAAAGCATTGGATAAAGCTTGAAGATGTAAGCACAATTGTATATTTATTATATTTATTGATTCTTTTATAATACTTAGTAGACCAAATGTAAGATCACATTATTATTATTGTAATATATTACTTCATAATATTTGTATTTATCTCATTTTTAATATTACTTCATAATATTACATGTTTCATCTTATATTAAAACCAATTTAGCTTTTAACAATTAAAATTTGAGAAATGTTTAAACCTGAAGATGTTATCATTTGATTTAAAACAATTCCGTATATCGCACGGCTTAATGACTAGTATATTACATATTATGAAAGATCTAAATTTCTAATCTGCTCCACTCAGTTATCCTAATAACCAATCAGAGATACAATTGGAACCAAATCTAAAGATGCAAAATTTGAACCAAATTTAAAAACGCAGAAGAGTAACAATGATCTGTTTAAACCAGTGATATTTAAGAATACTACGCAAAATGTTTAGTGGGGTGATTGATTGTATTAAAGTTTGTTCATTCCTTTATTTGATATACCAAATTTCGTTCATTAGTTGGAGACAAATTCAGTTTCGATTGAGAACAGCGTCATCACAAGTTATGTTACGTAATTTTTTTAAATAATATATATGAATAGCCTTATAAATTACCATATATCATATTAGATGAGATTTATCCAAACTGATTTGAAGGAAAATATTGTCCATAAAATAATTAAACTAAGGTCTGAAAAAAAAAAATTACAAACAAAATTATTTAAATTTCTGAATATCCAACTTCTCAAGAAAATCCAGCTATATCTCTTGGTACTCCAAAGCCTGCATTTTGACCCAGACATTAGTCTCCACGAGCAACAATCCTGCATTAAAATCGTTAATTTACTTAGAGGCCACTTGGTATTTGCAATATGTTAAAGTTTTAATAGCAGAAACCAAAAGACGAAGAGAACATAAGCCTGGTGAAAAGAGAAAGAGGGGCGTGGGGAGGGCTTACATTCAAGGGTGGAAGACTTCCTCTCGTTCGTTATTAATTTGTCTTTTAGCACCTCTATTTTTTTCACAGCTGCTACGAAATCCTTCGGCATGTATGTTAAACTCAATTCCTTCAGGGCAGTCAACTGCTCTAATCCTTCTTGCTTTTTCAATACTTCACAACCTCTAATTTCTAATTCTCGAAGTTTAGGCATTGATCCTTCCTCCACTCTCCACACCTCTAGTTTCTCTAGATTCCACAACTTCAGGACACGAAGTTCATTAAAGGGCTGGTTAGCCAAACAAGTCATTTCAGACTCTGAGAAAGAGTGAGCAAAAAGCCTGAGAACGTTCAGCTCAGGCAGCTGCGCGAGAACTGGCATTGGATTTTCTTCGAGTCCCGACATCGACAATGTAAGCATTTTGAGACCTAGCGGAAAGTCACCTAATGTGAGTCGGTACATAGCTCCAAACAAATATAAATTTGAGAGAGACGGATGGCCTCCCAACTGACTCAACGTCAGTTCCAAAGGTGGACCAAATTGATCCCTTGATCTCAACTTTAAGGTTTGTAGGTTGCCAAGTTGTGAGATGCAGTGGACTATTTTCTCCACTGATGATTTTGAACGGCATGTCAGTCCCAATTTCCTAAGGCCAGTGAACTTGTCTAAGCCGTACTTTTTGGGGTCCTTAGAATCAATAAGGAGCCCCGTTACCGACTGGAGGACGATTGAAGGCTCTTTCGGTGGCTTCCGAATCGACACCTCATTCATATAGAGATGTCGCAGGTTCTTTGCCTTCCAGATTGAACTTGGCAGAGTGGTTATATTGGTATACTTCAAATCTAAAATCTCCAGGCACGGTAGATACCCAATAGATTCCGGACATGAGTCTAGACAAGTCCATCGGAAGCTTATGTACCTTAGATTCTGTAGCTCCCGAAGTTTACTAGGTGTCATAGGTTTGTAGACACCCTCTAGATCAAGCACCTTCAGCGGGGAAGAACCTGTCTCAGTGATTAGTTTTTTGGGCGACCTCGCAATTTCTCTGCTGGATCTATTTACTTTTTGATCGTTAAAAGAAACATACGAGCGAAGATGTTCAATATGAGATTCTACACTAGAATCGTTGCCAAATCGACGTGCAAGTCTCTGAATATTAAACATAATTGAGCCTTCAGATGTATCTGACTTCCCATGCGAGACATGAAGAAATCCTATATCCTCAGCTTTTGGCAAGTACACATCATAGAGATAACATGGCATAAGACATGTTTTGGGGGTTCCATCTGGCTTCCATCTTTGTATTTCGATCATGTTTCTACGGACTAGTTCATCGAAATATTTCTTGGCCACATTGACATCGTTCGCCTCAGATGATATTGGAACAAATCCCTCTGCAAGCCACAAGTGTAACAACCTCCGTATGGGGATCTCATACGCTTTAGGAAAAATAGTCAAATAAAGGAAACATGGTTTTAGTACACATGGTAGCTTATGATAGCTCCAGTCTACAATATTTGAGGGAGTTGATTGATCTTCACCGGCTACATGATTAATTACTTCTGCCCACTCACTTAATTGTATGGTTGACAACAGTCCTCCTAATAGGAGGATTGCTGCAGGAAAACCATTACATACCCTCAAAATTTTATCCATGAACTCGTTTAAGTCTGAATTATCTTCTCTGCCTGCCTTCTTCAAGAAAAACTCCCAACTTTTCTGAGGAGTCAACGGCGCCAGTTTCATCGGACTGCTCCATGGGTCAGCATCCATTGCTACATCAGAGAGGCGAGTTGTGAGGATGACCCTACTTCCATTCCTAGCGTCCGCAAATGAACGTGCGAGCATGTGCCAGATGTCAACCTGGAAGACATTATCCAAGACTACTAGAAATCTGTGCTTCATCAGACTCTCCACAAGCTTAGCAGTCAGTTTGGATTCGTCCCAAAGCTCAATGCCCTGCAATACGCAATCTGGAATCGTTCTTAATATGATAATCAAGAGATCCTTACATTCAAGATCTTTGGGAATATGAACCCAGGCACGGCACTGGAAATGCTGCCGAATGACTGGTTTATTATAAACAGTCCTTGCAAGAGCTGTCTTGCCAAGTTCTTTTTCACTAACCAGCGCAATTGCACGGAGACATTTCTCGTCGTCTTTGATAAGTCGTCGTACCAGTTCCTTTTCCTCTTCTTCACGTCCAGTGAGAACATACAGCTCTTGATCATATTGGAAGCCTGCTTGTTCCGACACAACAGTAATTGGATCAACGTTCTCGTTTGGCAGATCATGAGGGCCGAACTTGTAAAATTCAACGGATACTTTGCCGAAGCTCCTCCTGAACTCCTCCAGTAATTTTGTTTCAGTGACGCCCTTTCGTCTCCCTTGTACTGTAGTTAGGACACTTTCGGTGGTGTTGTCTGCGGAATAAATAGAGTCTAGCAGCCCCTTCAAATTTTCGGTGATGTTCGTTTGGTTTGGCTTCGTGAGGAAGCTAAAAATATGTCTTAGTTCATTGACTGCAGTGACCACTGCAGCTCTCAGTTCTGGAGGCCTTACTCTTTCATCGGCAATCTGCAGCTTCCGTAATTTCTCTAATAAAATTATGACAGGCACTTCAGCCACCATTGTTGCTCTCAGACTTATATCCTTTCCCACGGAGTCATCATGTGTTCTGACAATTCTCCATCCTCTTTTCTAGATCTCTCGTGAATTTAGTAAGTGGAAGGGAAACTCAGCTTCAGGCTCCAGCTCGGTTGGAGTTTATTGTGTTCCCTTCTTGCCCTTTAATTGAAGTTAGATTTTGTTCGTTGTGCTGTTCATTCAATACACTGGAAATAATGAATGAATGCGTGATCTACGTTTACCCAAAAAAAAAAAAGAAAAAAAAAGAAAAAAAGAAAAAGAACAAACAAACAAACATAATAAATACACTATTGGTCTTTATATTTTATTTTTACTATTTTTACTCTATAAACCAATTAATGCATGTTATTTTCGTTATTTCTATCTATCAACTGACAAAAATAACTAAGGTGATAGTTGGAGGAATTAACTTAAAAATATATATAATTGCACAATATATAATGCCACGTCAGTATATAAATTTAAAAAATTAATTTATTAATTTTAATTAAATAAAAAACAATAATAAAACCAAAAATCATTAAAATTAAGATCTAAAAATAATCTTGACTCTCTTTGGGAAGACATCACAAACTGGGTTCAAACTATTTTCTCTTCCATCTCACTTTGTTAAATTAGTTTTTCTTCTCTCTCTCTCTCTCATCCATGTCTCACTTTCTATCAAATTTTCTCATTCTCTCTCTCTCTCTCTCTCTCTCTCATTCGTGTTTCTCACTCGTGATAACTGGTGGTGCAATGGCTTGTGGTGGTTGAGATCAAGGTGGATGGGTTGAGATCGAGGTGGGGTGGATGGGTTGAGATCGGGGTGGGGTGGGTTGAGGTTGGTCTGGGGTGGGTGGGTTGAGATCGACTGGGGTGGATTGAGTCGGGGTGGTTGGGGTTGAGTTCGGGGTGGCTGGGTTTGAGGTTTGGTTGAGGTGGGTGGGTTGTGAGCCGACTGGGGTGGGTAGAGGTCGAGTTGGGTTTAGGTCAGGCTGGGGTGGGTGGGTTGAGACAGGCTAGGGTGGCTTGAGTCGAGGTGGCTGGGGTTGAGGTTGGGTTGGGGTGGGTGGGTTATGAGTCGACTGGGGTGGGTAGAGATCGAGGTGGCTGGGGTTGAGACTGAGTTGGGTTTGGTTGTGGCGGTTGGGATGGTGGGTTGTGGCAGCTGTGATGGTTTCTCGAATTTGTGGGTTAGTTTTTCGAATTTTTCTGGGTTTGAAATTTATGGGTTTGTTTCTGGGTTTGATGTTTGTATAGAGGGTTTGATTTTTCATGTGATGTTCTAGGTTTGGTAGAGATTGAGGGTTGGGTTTAGGTTTAGGTTTGTGTTCTTTGTGTTTTGAATCTTTGAAGGTCTTTGTATTTTGTAGATCTGTGCCCTTTGATTTTATGTGTTCCATGTTGGCATGTTCTTGATTTTTTTAATTTCCTTGGCATTTGATTCATGTTCTTGGGTTTGATTTTCTGGGTTTGTGTTGTTGTGTTCATAGGCATTTGATTTTGATTTTATTGTTTTTAATTTTCTTTCTTTTATTTAGTTAAAATTGACAAATTATTTAAAAAAATAGATGCTGATGTGGCATTTTTAATAATATTTTAATTCCTCTGACTGCCACCTTAGCTATTTCCATTGGTTAACTAACGGAAATGACGAAAATAACACACGTTAATTGGTTTAGGAACTAAAACTGGTAAAAATAAAATGTAGGGACTAAAATGGAAAAACGTCAAAATGCAGGAACTAAAAATGCATTTAAGCTAAAAAAAAAAGAAAAAAAAAAGAAAAAAAAAGAGGAGAATGCATGATCTATACTCTACGTAGAGCATCTCTAGTAGATTCTCCAAATTTTTATGCTATTTGGAAAATGAACAATGACTTTTACCTTTTAACTATTCATTTTTTCAAATCCACTTCCCAACAGATTCTCTATCTCATTTGAATATTATTTCTTCATTATTTCTTTAACCTTTCTTTATTCTTTTCTTAATATTTTTTTATTCTTTCTCAATTCATTCCCAACAGTTATATTTTTTAAAGGTGCGTTTGTTTTGGCTTCAAACCATTTTAGGAAATCATTTTACACCTCACCGTGTGTTTGGTTGCGCATGAAAAATAGAATTTTCTGAAAAAGCATTTCATTTGACCGTAAAATAAAGGCTTTGACCCGGAAATTGTTTTACGTTTCTATTTTCACTTCAAACCATTTCCGAACTCAGACACACAAAGAGAGAGAAAGAGAGAGAGTAGAGAGCCTTCGACTTCGCACAACCAAGCACACCGCCAAGATCGCACCACATGAAGCCTGCCGCCACTTGACCAGTCTCGTCCTCCTCTAGGTCAGATCATCTCCTCCTCTGGGTTGATCTCGTCTTCCACCACTCGCCGATCTATCTTCTCTCTTTGATCTTTGATTTTTTTTTTTTTTTTTTGGTTGTGGTGGTGTGGGTGGTGGCGTTTTGGTGGTTTCTGTGTTGTGTGGTGGTGGGTTTTGTGTGGATAGTGGTGGATTTTCTGTGGGTGTTGGTGGATTTTTTGTGGGTGCTAATGTGTGAGTGATGGTGGATTTTATGATATAAAATTTGTTTGGAAGTTGAGAAAATGTTAAAAATTTATAGGAAAATAGCATTTTTAGAATGTTACCAAACACTGAAAATTGTTTTCTAATATAATTTTTAAAATACAACCAAACACTAGAAAATATTTTCCTTTCTCGAAAATATTTTAACCTGAAAATATTTTACACCGGAAAATATTTTACATTGAAACAAACGCAGCCTAAATCTCCCAACAATAATATTTTCAAAGCTATACACACACAATTTGAATGAAAGACTGTATATGGGCAGCACGCGCACACACACACACACAGACAAAATGAGAGTCCCTATATATAGGCAGCATGCACGCACGCGCACACACACACACACAATCTAAACAAAAGCCTTGTATATGGAAAGCTTGAAATTTGAACAAAAGAACAAAAGCTTTATTACAATAAAGTTGAACACCACCATTTTTATTTATTTATTTATTTTTTTTATAGACTGCGATTTCATTAAAAGATTAAGAAGGACTACAAGCAAAGGCATCTCCCTTACAAACTGTGTCAAGCGAGGGGGGGGGGGGAGATTACCATCAGAAAAACAGAAGGGGAAAACAGAGTTTAAAGCAAATTTCACAGCTTCATATGCTGCAGAACAACATGAAATTACGCAACTTCATGTGCTGGCAAGATTACCATCACCTTGAATATACATATATAGTGCAATAGGGTCACATTGTAGCAAAACAAAATGAATAGTGCAACAAGATCATATTGCAGCAAAACAAAAATGAGTGACCCAATATACAAAACAAGTTTAAAGAGCTCTTTTAATCATATACAAAATAAGAGCATTGATGATGATAATAGTCTAAGAATAAGACCTTCGTTTTTCAAGGATTTCCACTTGGGATTGACGAATATATTCTTGCTGCACTAAAGACAACATACTTATATCCATCATCATAAGCTCTTCTTCCTTCAGCTTTTCCATTCTCAGTTTCTCCATTTCATTGTCCTCCTTCATTCTTGCTATTTCAAGTTTTTTATCCTTAAGTTGAATTCATACCATCTCATGCTCCTAGTCTACAAGACGTCCTTTCTCAATACAAGCCATTTCATCTCACTTATTTTTCTTCTTTCTTCCATCATGACATTCAATATGTCTTCTATATGTGAAGTCGTTCCTTCTCTAGACTTTTGTTTCTGTTAGGACATATGTGTTTCACATGTTAAGAACATATGTCTAGATTTTATGTAATTGGTTTATCCTTTAACAAAACGCACTTTACTTGTATTTGGGTAGATTTAGGATGTTTTAAATACTTTAAGAAACTTTGTTTCAAGATCACATATTGAAGCTTTCAAGTCTGTTCAAGAAAACAAGTTCAGAATGCAAAATCATTAAAGCTCGACAGCTGGTCAACAGCTGCATCTATTGAGCTTAAGGAAGCTGTTCTTCATTTGGTGTGCTCGACACCTGCTCAACAGTTGCTCGACACCTTCTATCTGTCGAGATTTAAGATTTTCAGAATTTCAATATGATTTTCTTGGGATCCGTGAATGTGTTTTTGGGCTTTCTTTTCTCCTAAACCTAGACATATAAAATGATTAGTATAAGGGCCGTTAAAGGGTTCACAAGTTGCACAAGCATTGAGCAAACTCTGTTCAAGCAAATTGTGACCAGAGACGAAGGTCTTGCACTAGTTCATCTCTTTCTCTTGAAGAAGTTGCTGTGTATGTGCACCGTAGGGTTTTGTGACCAAGTATCTTCTTGATCTTCATCGTGTGGATGAACTGAAGAACTTTGCAACCAACAACCTTCTTAATTGGTGATTGAAGTCGCGTACTGGGATCCGCGCAATTGGTTAGTCACGTACTGGGAGTCGTGCATCTAAAAGGGGAACTATCACTACAGAACAAGTCCAATTGGGTATTGGGGTAAGGGTTCAACTGTAGGTTGGTAAGGTACTTGGATTCCTTTACTTGTAACCGCTTGTTGTGATAATAGTGGAATTTCCGGAGTGGTGACTTGAAAATCACCCGATGGGGTTTTTGCCGTTAGGTTTTCCTCATTCATAAACAAATCACCGTGTTATTTATTTTCCGCTACATAATTTAGTTTGTTGGTAATTTGTTTGTACTACCATGCGTTTGCATGATAAATTGATTAATTAATAACTTGACTAATTAATTAATTAATTTCTATCACAAGGGGTCATTCAGTTTGTGGCCTATCAGTTTCTTCAATCTTTCTTTTTCGGCCTTCACCCCTGGTGGTCTCTCCAAGTTTACAATTGGAACCTGTGGAATATCATCATCCTCTAAACTTATTGACTCTAGATTAGAAGGTGAAAATGCCTCAAATCTCCCACTTTTTTTTGGTTGCTAATTGTTACCAATAGCCAACCATTTTGGTGAGTACTTTAATAAATTCCAGCAATGTTCATATTGAAATATGGTATGCTGCAATACTTCATAGAGCTCTTTTGCTGCATTAAGCTGAAAAATTAACAAATAATGTAAGGTTGAATTTAATCAACCATTTTATTGGCTTTATTCCGTGCCAAATTTGCTTGTATTTCAGCATTTAGTAACCCTGTATTTAGGTGGGTTTGATGTAAGGGTAGTGAGTGAGATAGAGTGTTGATTGCTCAAGAGTGTGCAAGAAAACAGAGACTCGCGGCTTGCTCTCGCGGGTGACTCGCGGCTACAAGCCGTCAAACGCAACACACGTGCCAAGCATGCCAGAATGTGAACAGTCATGCTAGCTGGAGCACTGCAGGACAAAACAGGACAACTGGCCATACGGTTATCTCGCGACTCAGTCAAGTCGCGAGGTCAAGCCGCGAGCCACCTCTGTTTTGTAAAACCTGATGTTTAACATTCCTCTCTCACTCCAGTATAAATACCTCTTATACCCACAAATGAAAGAGAGCTTCCAGAGAGAATTTTAAGAGAGAAACCCTAAAGAAAAATAAGATTAATTCACCAACAATCTATACATTAGAGTCTCTTTAAATTCCTCAACTCTCTTCCTCTCCATTGTCAAATCCTTAAGAGGCATTTTACCAAAACCTTGTTCTCACCTTATTCATCACTGTGAGATGGCTGTTTGGTTTGCTTGGAAGCAGTTAGGAAGGAACCAATCTACATTGGTTGATACTACGGTCTAGTAGCGGAATCCGGGAAGCTAGAAAAGAAAAAGGTTCGGCGCAACCTCGTTGGAGCAAGAAGCTTGAAGGGCTTAGGTGCACTGGGTAGATTAGGCTTGGAGGGTCTATTACTGTCCTTGTATCCCAACTACATTTTCTAGTGGATTGTTTACCGCTTGGAGGGCGGCGGAGAGGTTTTACGCCGAGGGCTTCGGTTTCCTCTTCGATAACACATCGCGTGTTATCTTTGTGTTTGCATCTTCCTTCCCTTTATCTTTGCCTTTTATTATCTGCTGTGGGTTATGATTTTAATTTGGTTTAGATAGTTTATCCAATTCTATATTAAAGCTTATGCTCATTTTCCGCACACTAGTTGTTTGACATAAAACTTGAATTGGTTAATTTGTAAATTGGGGGTCTAAACGTTTAAGGGTGTTTATACACAATTTTGAACTTTCAAATAATTTATAGTTACTATCTTGAAATAGTTGGAACAAATTAACAAATTAACACAAATTTCTTTATAAAATGTACCTTGTCTTCATTAGCCTTACCACTTTCATTCTTTGATTCAATTTGTGCCAAACACCCACAAAATTTATTGTGCAAAGTTGAATCGTTGACCATCAGTTCGTTAGAGAACTCACCGTACACTCAGAAGTGAAGGTCTTCCACTGGTGGTAATACTCCCAAATTCTTGACCAATATGTTGTGCGTTTTTTGTTAGTGCTTTGCTCTACATCTTGGTTGACATTGAGAAATGTGGGCACAAGAAGCACGTCTTCTTGTATGGAGAAGTTGTTGCCACGTAATTTCTTAGCTATGAATTCAACTTGAGGTGGAGACATTTGGCTAAATGCTCGAGCTTATGGAACACTATCTTCACCACTTATATGTGAAGATCCTGACATATATTCATCATAATTGTCTTCTAAAAGATTAGTAAAAGATGTGTCTCTTGGAATACTCGAATCCATTCCTAGTAACAAAAACAAAAACAATAATTTACATTCAGTTACACAGAAACAATAATTCTATAACGTGTAAGGAATCTCTTTCATTTAGTTCATAGTTTATTGGCATCAAACTCCCAGTTCTATCACAGTTTCAAGAAATTAACAATAATTTATCTCAATTACACAAAAAACCATAAGGAACAAAACTACAATGATCGCCACATTCTAAAAAACTCAACCTCAAAGTTGTCCATAAATTTTTTTTATTCTTAGCCCAAAATATTAACAACACAAGAGATCTCACAATTAAGATTGTACATTTAGAAACAATTTTCACAAAATCTCATGGAACCAAGCAACAAAAATTACCACATTCTAGAACTACACAACTCAATGCAACATGAACTCTTAGCCAAAATGGGCAAATGCCCCTTTCACACAAAAAAATCAGCATTCTGCTCCCTTTCCTAAGCTGATTAAGGAAATGCCCCTCTTTTGAAACTCGATTTTCTCAAAATCGAGTTAAAAAAAAAAATCTGAAGCCCTATAGTGGCGTTTTAAAGATCCTATAATAACGTTTTAAGGACCTATCAATTGCAACAAGAACTCTAAGATTTTCACTACTTTTTAATTCATGGGCCACAAAATTCAATGCAACAGAAACTCATACATTTATCAGTAAATTTTTTAATTTTTAGCTACAGAAACACATATATTCACGCATTATCAATGAAAATCACATTCAGAAACAAAAATTCACAAAATCATATGGAAATTATGACAATGCTTTTTGAAAAGAACAAAAACAAGAATTCCCAGAAAACATTTTCCAAAAACCATTCCGACCACATAGATATTGTTGAGGGCCAAAATTTCACAAGAAAGCCCATTCCTTGAAAAGTAAGAAAAGACCATGGGTCTTAACAAAAGAAGGCCCAATTCATGAAGTTAAGAAGGCCCAATTCAAGCAGTAAGAAGAATCAACATCAAGGCCCTATGTATATTCAGATTTCCAGCAAAAATGCCATTGAAAAAAACCCAGCAAAGTCCAGTGAAAGAATTGGGCTGGGATACCCAGAGACTTGGGATCCTCGGGACGTGCAGCACAGCTAACGTGAGATTGAGACAGCTCAAGAGGGGTACCACGAATTATAAGAAACGAAGAACATATATGTCCTTCTCAAGCACCCAGTGGTGCAGCAAAGAACCAGAAAACTTGGAGAGTGATAATTCATGAACAAAAGGTTGGTACCTCGGGGAATCCAAAATGAAGAACTATAAGGGGAAGTGGCTGGGAAAATCTTCAATCCAACAGAAATGGATTCCACTCACTTGGGAAAAATCACAGGAAGGAAAGACAACCAAAAGCTGAGTCTGAAAAATAAGAAACCTTGAAAAAAGAGGGATTGAAGGTTAGCTGCCTAAGGACGCCCCGGAATGGAAAGTCAGCTAGTGACTTTTAAAGAAATAGCACTAAAAGATGAAAACTATCAGAAACAGAGAAAGAATCAACCATTAAAGTGACTGACATATCAATGGCTGTGGTACCCAGGGATCCAAGGGGGGAGAGTCAAAGGTATCCAAACCCTAAAATGATACTATAAAAGGGGAAGACAGCCAACAAGTAAAGGGAATTTCTGAGAGAGGGAATCAGAATAAGAATCGTTGAGAAAACTCTGTAAAAAACTCAAAGAAAGTAGAAAACAGCGCCCGGTATCCCAGAAACAGCCACTATAGAACATATTTAGATTCAAAGGGATTTAAACTTTACAAGTCTTAGAGGCTTAGATAGCCATCTAAGTCTGTAATTTTTGAGCTTATTTGGACCTTGGACCTTGTAACATGTCTTAGTGAACACATTGTAATCCACAATTAAGAAAAATAATGAAATATCTCATATTGATTTGAGGATTTCTAACAATTACTTCGAGTATTTCTTTATCATATTATCTTCCTTTACTGCTTCTTGCTGCTCAATACATATATTCTTGTTAGTTTTTTCCTTTTACTCAGCCAAAAGCTGAGTCCTTTTATTGGGGTCTTCACTTTAACTTGGGCCTTGGACACACTTAGCCTCTAAAGAAATATTTGCCAAAACATACACACATCAGATATCTCTCTCTCCCACAAAAATCTTTCTCACCTAATCATTTTGGAAGGTAATGCCCAAGCAAAGCCACTCGGACTTGAGTTCCAAATCCCACAAGTCTTGTGCAAAAGTACTAAGTCTGTGAGAATTGGGGCCAGGATCCTCGTGGCTGAATCATTCTCATGAAATTCATTTACATATATGTATATGTATTAAAATATATATCCTAATCTAAGAAACTACCAATTATTTGAAGATATGTGTATTGTATAATTGTTCTTGTGTAGGACCTATAGAGGTAAAGGGAAAGGATAAAACTCCATTGCATAACAAGCATAGAGAAAGATTGTATAGTGCAGAGAATCAGTATTCTGGGTTCTTACAGGCTTAATACGCCCCGAGATCTCACGACAGTACACCCGGGGTACCAAGTGAAGGAATTCTTTTAAATGTTTATACGATAAAAGATAAGCCTTAAATATTCTATTTCAATCTCTTTCTCATTGTGAATATTATGAATATTTATTTTTTTTTATTTTGTAAGAGTAAAGGGTCATTTTATGATACCAAAACACTTATAATGGTATTTTATTGCTTAGGAGGAATCGCATTTTTGCCTTGAGGAGATTTATGTGACTTGCGCACAACTTGGTTCGTAATCAGCCCCCATTTAGCTGCAGTGAACCAAACCCAGTCCACCAAACTACAACTATTTAGCCCAGGATCCTTGGGCTTGTGTACTAAAGAAAAAAAGCACTCTCACATTTTGGCGACTCCGCTGGGGACTGGGAAAAAGGAGAGGGAAAAAGTAGTCTCTTCGCAAGCATGGCTCCAAAGCTAGAAAACACCTAGAGAAAGGAAAGTTCCTCTTAGTGCATTCAACATCAATATCCCAAAAGTACGGGTTCCTCCAACGAACGTTCTACCAAGGGACTCTATATGGAATTTTGGAGAACTTCCCAACACAAGATAAGTTTTATGCATCATTTTTTTCTTCATTTTATATTTTAAACATAATGGACTGAAATCTATGGTTTTCAAATGGATAGCTATCACTATGTTGCATGAAAGCAAAAGTATTGTATTGTTTGGTTATAGAAGTAGACACTTGTTCTACACAATATAGAATCATAGATAAGTTTAGTTGTCATAGTCATCCTCCAATTAAATGGATCTCATTTAAAGATATTCATAAAAGATAACTGCCCAGTTGAATTAATTCGTTTCGAAAAATAATAAATAAATAAAAAATTAAATTTTCTTTTAAAAAACTCATGTTTATTTTAAAAAATTATTTTGGCTTGGATAATTCCTTTGCTCCACAAGGACTTGGAATCTCTAGTGGCCAAGCCCTTAGCTTAGCTCAACTTATTCTTCAACCTTGTGTTGGAGGTGGGGTATTGCAATATTGTTTTATTTCAACTTATTGGTGGTTGAGACCATGTTGCTAAATGGTTTTGACATTGATCAAAAGTTCACAATGTTTTGAACATGGCATGGGATTGGCTGCTGATGACTCCACACCCTAAGCAATAGAAAGGGTAGGAAGGAGTGATGAGAAGAAAACTGGTCAGTTTGATTAGCATTTATGCAGTAAGTTTAGTCCTAAACTTTGAAGTCCAAAACTTGAAGATGCTTGTTAAATGAGGTATTGGTGGTGTGAAACTACTTTGTACCATTGGTCTCCAAAGGCAACTCACTGGTTTCATAAAAACTTAACTAATACTAAAGGTGCTTTGAGAGTACAGCCAACCTATAGAGTACAACCAAAAAGTTGAAAATAAATATTGAACTCAGCTAGAAGAAGCAAAATCTTGTTTCTCATGAGGATTCTACTCTTTACAAAAATGGGGTAGGAGGGGTCATGTAATAATATTTTAACAATCAAAACATTGCCTCATTACTAAAAAAAAAAAATGAAGTGAGCAAAGAAAAAAAATATAGAGATTGATGAAATGAAGATTATATGAGCTACATAATAAAGTAATGGCCCCACATTTGGGGGCTAATGTATTTTTCTTTATAAAAAATTAATTTATGATATTGTTTCATTTGTTTAAAAAGAAAAAGAAGAAAGAGAAGTAAGTGAATCAAAGAGATTTGATGAAATGTAAATTACATAGCAAAGCAATTTCCTCACGTTGTGGGGCTAAATAATTTTGCAGCAACTTGATAATAATATCATATGGCACAGGTTAACAAAATGGACAAGTTCCTTGGCTCCACCCACGAATTTAGCAAAATGGAGCAGTTCCATGATCCCAGCAAAGCCTTGGAGATCCTTGATCCCAGCAAAGCCTAGGAAATCCTTGGTCCCAACAAAGCTGATGAGATCCTTTATTCCAGCAAGGCTGAGTACATCCTTAATTCCAGCAAAGTCTAGGAGATCCTTGACTCCAAGAAAGCAAAGCTTGGGAGATCCTTGATCCCAACAAAGCTGAGGAGATCCTTGATCCCAAAAAAGCTGAGGAGATCCTTTATTCTAGCAAGGCTAAGTACATCCTAATTCCAGCAAAGTCTAGGAGATCCTTGACTGCAGGAAAGCAAAGTCTGGGAGATCCTTGATCCCAACAAAGCTGAGGAGATCCTTTATTCCAGCAAGGCTGAGTACATCCTTAATTCCAGCAAAGTCTAGGAGATCCTTGATTGCAGGAAAGTAATTCCTTGGCTCTACCCACGAATTTAGCAAAATGAAGTAGTTCCATGATCCCAGCAAAGCCTTGGAGATCCTTGATCCCAGCAAAGCCTAGGAAATCCTTGGTCCCAACAAAGCTGAGGAAATCCTTTATTCTAGTAAGACTGAGTACATCCTTAATTCCAGCAAAGTCTAAGAGATCCTTGACTCCAGAAAAGTAAAGCCTGGGAAATCCTTGGTCCCAACAAAGCTGATGAGATCCTTTATTCCAGCAAGGCTGAATACATCCTTAATTCTAGCAAAGTCAAGGAGATCCTTGACTCCAAGAAAGCAAAGCTTGGGAGATCCTTGATCCCAACAAAGCTGAGGAGATCCTTGATCCCAAAAAAGCTGAGGAGATCCTTTATTCCAGCAAGGCTCAGTACATCCTTAATTCCAACAAAGTCTAGGAGTTCCTTGACTGTAGGAAAGTAAAGCCTGGGAGATCCTTGATCCCAACAAAGCTGAGGAGATCCTTTATTCCAGTAAGACTGAGTACATCCTTAATTCTAGCAAAGTCTAAGAGATCCTTGACTCCAGAAAAGTAAAGCCTGGGAGATCCTTGATCCCAACAAAGCTGAGGAGATCCTTAATTCCAGCAAGGCTAAGTATGCCCTCAATTTCAGCAAAGCCTAAAAGATCGTTGGTTCCAGCAAAGGCGAAGTATTTCCACAAATCCAGCAAAGTAAAATGGTTATAAAAAAAAAAAAAAAAAAAAATGAAGGCATCCGGAAAATGGATAGAAGTTTCATAATAGCATCATGTCTTGGGGGCTAAAGCCTATTATGCAGTGGACCTTAAGTATATTTTGAAGAAAATCAATAGAAACACTATATTGCAAGTCAGCAGCAAAATCAACATTATTGAAAACTCAACAATTATACAGTGCATCTATCATTTCTTACAACTCAATAATTGGGCTCACCTATGGAAATAACAGGATTTGGAGGAGATATAGAGACCACTGGAGGACACCTACAACTAGCTCTAAAGTCCAACCATTACATCACAAGTATTGCCTAATCCTCTCAATGTACCACTAGTACGTGAAAGAGGGATTGAATGGGAAGCCCACAAAAGTCACTGTCAATCTTAGTCCTTTCATCCAGCACAAAGTAAACTTTGTGAAAAATATATTTTATGGTAAATCGGCTCCAGTTGGAGAATATCCCATTGTTAGGATCTCAGGGACTCCCATCCCAGAAGAAGGAAGCAATACCCATGGTTTGAGGGATCCCTTGGATAGAAAAGACAGAAGGAGGAAGGCTAATATACTGCTTATGAAGGTCCTGGAGAAACTTACAGATATGGAAAGGAAGGCATAAATCCTACCAAAGGAAAAACTAGAAGAGGTGAACTTGAGGGCTGGCCCAAGGAACCCAGGGCCCATCCTAATCAGCAATCAGTTATCAGTACCAAAAAAAAAAAAAACAACTAGTGGAGCTATTGAAAAAAAATATATATATGAAGATTTATTAGCGTGAACTCCTTCAAACTAAATAAGGCGCGTCCAAAGGATAAATTTCCTTTCCCTAACTTCGATCTCCTCATAGATCCAACTAAGGCAACAACAATATCAACCATGAAGAGGCATACTACGATCAGGGAACTCAAGAGCTTCTTAGAAAGAGTTTCTTACATTAGGAAGTTCACACCAAGACCAACCTTGGTCACTAGTGGACTATCCAAACTGTTGAAAAAGGGGAATGTTTTCATATGGGGAGTTGAGCAACCAAATGTCTTTCATAAAACTTCAACAAATCATGAGTCATTTGCCTACCATATGGGTACTAGTCCATGGCAAAATCACTATTGTTGTACTTGGGATCTTGATCCCAAGCATACAAAGTATTGAAGGACACCGAAATGAGGTATCCCAACATAGAAAGGGCGTGTATGGCAGTCATGCGTCTCAACAACTGAATCATTACTTTTCATCCCACCAAATCCTATTGGTGACAAGCTCTCATCCAATAAAAGCCCTCCTCAATCAGCCCTTGCAATCTTGAAGAGTAGCCCTATGGTTAATATTAATTTCCCAATGCAACATAGATCTGAAAGATCCCTAGAGCTATCAAGAGCTAAGCTATAACAAACCCACTAACCCAGTTCCCCGAAGAAGAGAAGTTCCTATTAAGTGAGAAGATCTCTAAAAAAGTAATAGCGATAGAGATCCTTGTAAAGAAACAGACTATGAGGTTTTTGAAGACAGCCTTCAACGAGCATGCCTAGAGGAAGCCATCCTCTTCCAAGATCCCTGTAAGAGGATCCCCCACTTGAAGAAAACACCATGACAAAATCATCTTGGTGGAGCTCCTGGCCATCAGTCCACCAGTGAGAGCAACCTTAGATGACTCATAAAAGAAGATTATTTCCATAAAGGATTTGTTCACAGCTAAGAGAGGATATTTTAGAAGATCCTCGGAGAAGAAAACAAATCCTCAACCCTTTAAAGAAAAGAAAAGAAAAGAAATCAGTTCAGTGAGCCCACTTGAAAACAAGGGGCTGTGAAGGAACTTTTTCTGAAGATTGAAAAATTCAATGGTCATGAACAAATTTTCCAAATGGCATGGCCTAGGACTTGAGAAAGGGAAAATTTTCCATATACCTAGCTCAGGACTTGACCAAAAAAGAAATTTTCCAAGTGGCATGACCTAGGACTTGGGAAAGGGCAAATTTTCCATGTACCTAGCCCAGAACTTGATCAAAAAAGAAATTTTCCAAGTGGCATGGCCTAGGACTTGGGAAAGGGAAAATTTTCCATGTACCTAACTCAGGACTTGATCAAAAAAGAAATTTTCCAAGTGGCATGGCCTAGGACTTGGGAAAGGGCAAATTTTCCATGTACCTAGCCTAGGACTTGATCAAAAAAAGAAATTTTCCAAGTGGCATAGCTTAGGACTTGGGAAAGAGAAAATTTTCCATGTACCTAGCCCAGGACTTAATCAAAATAGATTTTTTCCAAGTAACATGGCCTAGGACTTGGTAAGAGCAACCTTTCCATGTACTTAGCCCAAGACTTGGCCTAGAACAAATTTTCTAAATACATGGCCCAGAAATTGGCCAAGAGCAAAAGTTTCCAAGTATGACCAAGAAAATGGTCAAAAGCAAAAGTTTATGGGTACAAGTTGTAGCACATACCAGCAATAAGTAAAAGTGCAGATTGTAATCATATCCCAGTCATGGCTACAAGTAGCACGTAGCAGCAATGGGTACAAACTTAGCACGTACCAACAATAGGTACAAGCCGTAGCACATCCCAGCAAAGGGTGCAAATTGTAAGCAAGGCCCAACGAGGGGTATAAAGAGAAAGAGCCTCAAGTGGGTATGAAAACCCAAAAGTGGGTGTATAAAGTGCACAAGATTGATCTCCTTGAAAGGAATTGGTTCAAGGGAGCCTAAGGAAGCAAGGAAGGCGTAACATAAAAAAAAACATTTCTAAGAGTACATCAGTGGAAGCCACAAAAGCATGGATACTTTTACAAGTCTCTATACAGAGAGATTAGTCAATAACATTGCAAACCAGCTAGTGACATTTCCCTCCTCCTACAAGGTGGACACTTACCAAAGGCTTGGAGGTACTTTAACTCAACAAAAGAAAGGTACCCTTTCGATAAGCCCACTCATTAAATACCATGTTTGAATATATAGAAACACTGCAAAATGTTGTGCAAGAGGTATCACCCATTCACTAATATTTTATTCATGTAGATTAAAACAAAAATTCTAATATTTTGGTCTTCTTACTTGACCGATTATCAAAAATCAAATTTGGAATTCTTGTGTGGTTGAAATCCTCACGTGGTTTCATATACATGAAGTAATTTTTGTTGCTATATCTTATTTGGGAATTGGCTTTTCCTGTGCATACATTGGGGGCTAAAATAAGATTAAAAATTTTCCTTAGATATATCTTTCACTTGATAAAAATTGAGAAGTCTAATGCAAACTTTACTATACATAAGTTCAACCACTGTTATTTTCTTTGGTTCATGAACTATATGGTATATAACAATTCAACAACAATATAATTGGTGGCATGGTATGAATAATTTGCTGCAATATGAAATATTATACAATCTCTCACAATCTGGAAAAAGAATAAGGCAAAGATCAAGAGCATCCACTAGAAGAGCAAGGTCTTTAGCTAAAGTAAGGCGTGGAGATGTTCTTAATCCTTCTAAGTCATGTCCTCGGGGAAGTTTCTATCTCTTAATACATTTTGAGAAGAATAGCTAACCTTGATTAGACTCCAAATCAGCAAATTTTTATGATTCAATGATTTATGATATCATGGCCCCATTGGTAAGTCACTATACATGGACTAAAAATATCATGGGGCAAACATCTTGTTGTTATTCACCTTAGCCATAGCAAGCATGCAATACAATACATAGAATATCTTTGGCAAATTTCATGGGGGCTCCCCTCATTCAACCTATTTTGTAAAACAAACAAAATCTTGTTGACAAAACTATGCTATCTTATATTAAGATTTAATATGCATTCAACATGATTTTTGTATGCTACTTTCAAAAAAGCATATCCTAGAATTGCTAGCAAAAACATTAGTGCTAGAAATATACTCTTAGCATCAAATGCAATACCAATATAATTTTTGGTGATACATATATATATCTGCATATATTATTGTCAGTTTGACAAAGTTAATTTATTAAATACCCATCTACAGCTTAATACTAATATGAAAGTGAATTCTAATCTCTCACAACATGTTAGTTCATCCCATGAAGGAAGTGTAGCAATTCCTTTGGAGTTTCCCTCAAGAATTATTTGATCTACACATTGGTTCTACAAACCAGGAAAGTGTCCAAAAACAATTTATTTTCTTGCGCGTGGGCTACAGGTAACCCACGAGCTCGGGGGGATAATGTTGAGGGCCAAAATTTCACAAGAAAACCCATTCCTTGAAAAGTAAGGAAAGACCATGGGCCTTAACAAAAGAAGGCCCAATTCATGAAGTTAATAAGGCCCAATTCAAGCAACAAGAAGAATTAACATCAAGGACCTATGTATGTTCAGATTTCCAGCAAAAAGGCCATTAAAAAAAACCCAGCAAAGTCCAATGAAAGAATTGGGCTAGGATACCCAGAGGCTTGGGATCTTTGGGACGTGCAGCATAGCTAACGTGGGATTGAGACAGCTCAAGAGGGGTACCACGAATTACAAGAAACGAAGAACATATATGTCCTTTTCAAGCACCCAGTGGTGCAGCAAAGAACCAGAGAGCTTGGAGAGTGACAATTCATGAACAAAAGGCTGGTACCTTGGGGAATCCAGAATGAAGAACTATAAGGGGAAGTGGCTGGGAAAATCTTCAACCCAGCAGAAATGGATTCCACCCACCTGGGAAAAATAACATTAAGGAAAGACAACCAAAAGCTGAGTCTAAAAAATAAGAAATTTTGAAAAAGAGGGATTGAAGGTTAGCTGCCCAAGGACGCCTCGAAATGGAAAGTTAGCAAGTGACTTTTAAAGAAATAGCATAAAAGATGAAAACTATCAGAAACAGAGAAAGAATCAGCCATTAAAGTGGCTGACATAACAATGGCTCTGGTACCCAGGGAGCCAAGAAGGGAGAATCAAAGGTATCCAAACCCTAAAATGACATTATAAAAGGGGAAGGCAGCCAACAAGTAAAGGGAATTTCAAAGAGAGGGAATCTGAATAAGAATCATTGAGAAAACTCTGTCAAAAACTCAAAGAAAGCAGAAAACAGCACTCGGTATCCCAGAAGCAGCCACTATAAAACATACTTGGATTCAAAGGGATTCAAACTTTGCAAGTCTTAGAGGCTTAGATATCCATCTAAGTCTATAATTTTTGAGTTTATTTGGATCTTGGACCTTATAACATGTCTTAGCGAGCATATTGTAATCCACAATTAAGAAAAATAATGAAATATCTCATATTGATTTAAGGATTTCTAACAATTACTTCGAGTATTTCTTTATTATATTATCTTCCTTTACTGCTACTTGCTACTCAATACATATATTCTTGCTTGTTAGATTTTTCCTTTTACTCAACCAAAAGCTGAGTCCTTTTACCGGGGTCCTCACTTCAACTTTGGCCTTGGACACGCTTAGCCTCCAAAGAAATATATGCCAAAACATACACACATCAGATATCTCTCTCCCACAATAATCATTCTCACCTAACCATCTTGGACGGTAATGCCCAAGCAAAGCCACTCGGACTTGAGTTCCAAATCTCACAAGTCTTATGCAAAAGCACTAAGTCTATGAGAATTGGGGCCAGGATCCATGTGGGTAAATCATTCTCATGAAATTCATTTACATATATATATATATATATGTATTAAAATATATATCATAATCTAAGAAACTAACAATTATTTGAAAATATGTATATTGTATAGTTGTTCTTGTGTAGGACCTATAGAGGTAAAGGGAAAGGACAAAACTCCATTGCATAACAAGCATGGAGAAAGATTGTATAGTACAGAGAATCAGTATTCTGGGTTCTAACAGGCCTAATACGCCTTGAGATCCCACGACAGTACACCCGATGTACCAAGTGAAGGAATTCTTTTAAATGTTTATACAATAAAAGATAAGCCTTAAATATTCTATTTCAATCTCTTTCTTATTGTGAATATTATGAATATCTATTTTATTTATTTTGGAAGAGTAAATGGTCATTTTATGATACTAAAGCACTTATAATGGTATTTTATTGCTTAGGAGGAATCGCATTTTTGCCTTGAGAAGATTTATGTGACTTGTGCACAACTTGGTTCTTAATCAGCCCCCATTTAGTTGCGGTGAACCAAGCCCAATCCACCAAACTACAACTATTTGGCCCAGGATCCTTGGGCCTGTGTGCTAAAGAAAAAAAAGCACTCTCACAGATATCAAAAACCACCAAGCAAAAATGACAAACATGCAAAACCCAATATGAATTCAATGATCAAACATTATTGCCATTACCAATAATTCTTAAAATTCAACACAGCAGAGAACACAGCCACAATCAACAGGGTTGACCCCTAGGAAAAAAAAATCACTGGATCAAAAAATTTTGATTAGAGCTTGAAACCCATCACAATTTCAGCTACAAAAAACCCAGAATTCAGATTTTCAATATTTCCACACCAAAAAAAAAAAAAAAAGGAGACATAAATATTACTAATAAACAATAAAAAATAATAGTTAAAGATAAATTCTTTTCTAAAAATAAAAATTTGGGTATTGAATTACTGACCTGATTATTGAAGAGGCAAAGGAAAGCAATGTATAAAGGCATGAAATTTGGGTTGGTGGGAATCAAAGGAGGAAAACGATTCTATTTTCCTTTTTGTTGTTTTGTTTGTTTGGGTTTTTTTTTTTGTTTTTCTTGGTTTGGGTGTGTAAAAGGGAATCTGATTAGTTTATTGACTCTAATAAGATTAATTAAATAGAAAAAATAGAGAAAAGATCAAGAACAGAGTGAAAGACAGATAGAGAGAAAAGAACCAAAGACCTAAAACCTAAACCCAAATAGTGGTGAAGAACAATAGAAAGTCATTCAAAACCATCAAATCATCAACTTGTACGATAAACTAATAAATTCAAACATGACAAAAACCCTATCAAATCAAAATTTTGGGTACCGATATTCAAGGTTGAGCCAATGTTTTCAAAACTCAATTCTTCGTCACAAGTGGTTAAACGAACTTCAATTGAATGACACGGTGCGAGTTCTTTTGTGAAATACATGGTGCGAGTTTTTTGTGAGAGAGAGCAACGACGAGGGTTGATTTTGTGAGGGATGAGTTTTTGAAGAGAGAGAGCTTTTTGAAGAGAAACCAAGAGCACAATAGAGAAGAAGGAAAAACGTTTGGATGAGAGAGAAAGAATAGTAAATTAATACCATTGTTCAATTTTTTAAGATAAAATAAGGGAATAGAGTTGCTATAGGGTTCTCTAAATTAAGAGAAGTATTGTAGCAATTTCAAAAAAAAATTTAGAAAAGTTTTGTGTTTAGAGAACCGATTGGAGTGTGAACAGTAGCATTTTATCTCCAAAAAACAGAGATACAGCATCTGTTGGAGATGCTCTTACCAACCTTTATTATTTTGTTGTTTTGGCTACACGTGAAAATCGAAATATTTATTTATTTGAAAATCATCAATAAATATAATAATGTTGGAAATAAAGTCCACCTGAGCAATGTAAAGTAAGCAAAAAAAAAAAA
Organism: Quercus lobata; assembly: GCF_001633185.2. Lineage (NCBI taxonomy): Eukaryota > Viridiplantae > Streptophyta > Magnoliopsida > Fagales > Fagaceae > Quercus > Quercus lobata. The sequence continues at coordinate 96,973,225 of NC_044907.1, forward strand.
AAAAAAAAAAATTAAATAATGGTAATTTAGCCTTAATTTTTTTAATTATGCATGTAGTCAAATAACATTTTTTTTTCAAACTATTTAGAAAAATAGTATCATTTTGGAACACCATATTGCTGATGTTAATATTAATAACATAGAGTTTTATGCATTTTGACCACAGTGGTGTTGATACCATATTTTGTCCACTCTCGATTTGCATGTCGGACCCCGAAAAATCCAAAAATATTATTTTCTCTCCATAGGGCCACGAGGACATCCACAATGACATGGCGTAACCCGTTCGGACACCGGAGCACCTGAAGTGCCTTTTTCAACTAAAATCACCAAAATGCCCTTAGTTAACCCAAGGTTGACCGAATGTCAAACAAGGTCAAAATCCCCTCAAAATATCATTTTTCATAGTTTTACGTCAAATTCGAGCTTTTTGCCCAAGTTGGCCGGGAGTTTACTCCAGCGGGCCCTAGAAACCCTAATTTTGATCCGACTGTCAGAATGGGTTGAAACCAACGTCATTATGAAGATTATCAAATTCTCAGTCCAACGACTATTCATGGGTCAAAATTAGAGTTAGAATGGCAGAGATATCATGAAAACTAGGTTAACGCATCGATCGATGCACCACTAACTTCCGGGAGCCATAACTTTCAATTCGACCATTGGATTTTCAAGTTCCATACCTTTTTAGAAACTGGAAGTCAATATCTTTTCAAGGGCTTCAAGGGCCGCCACCTCGTAAAGCGTGTCAAGGCTATAAAAGGCCACAGGCACCCTCTAGACCAAAAAAGAGAGAACTTCTTGGCTGCCTACTCTTTGCCTAGACGTTTTCTACACATTTCTCCTCTTTTCCAAACACAAAAAACACACACACACACAAAAACACATCAAAACTTCTTGATTCTTCTCTCTTCACCAAAAATACAAGGTATTATTCTTATACCCAATATTCTTTTCCTTGGTTCTATACCTTGGGTTTTGGGGTTTAGGGGTGTCAATGTATCTTTTTAGCTACTATCCACACCCCTAAATTTCTAAATCATTTTCTAGCATTTATCTTGCTCTTTTTGCTTGAATAACATGATTTATTGCTTATTTTTAGCATGTTTCTTGCTTTATTTGTGATTCTAGCCTAACTCTCCTTGCTTTTTATGCCTTATGCCATGTTTCATGCTTAGATCTATATCCTTACATGCTTATATATTTAGATCTACATGCTTTATGCTTTATGCCATGTTTTCCTATGCTTTGTTCCTCTTTTTGTTCTAGGTTGATGTTAGGGTTACTTGCTCACATGCTCGATATCATGTCTATGGTTATGCCTTGCTTAGATCTACATGTTTGTATGCATGTTCTATGCTCCCACACCCATGTCTACGCCTTCACATGCTTGTATGCTTAGGTTTGCGTTCTTCCATGCCTTTATGTTTAGATTTACATGCTCAGATGTATATCCACATGCATACATGCGTATTTCCATGCTTATATGTGTAGATCGAGCTGTTTGCATACTTAGATTGAGGTTCTCTATATGCTTTATGCTATCTTCCATATGCTCGTGCGCTCCATGCCATGTTTGTGTGCTTAAGCCTAGACCTTGTTTGTCATGCCTTGTGCTATTATAGCCCTTTTATTCCTTTTATCAAATTTTCTTGTGCTTTAGCCTAATGGTTAGAACCTGATCTAAACCCTATGGTCTTTGTCATTGTCCATACACCAAGGCCCATATCAAAGGGTTTGGATTACCCTATTTGCATGTCTATGATTGCTTGCTTCTATGCTTCATGCTTATGTTAGCCTCTCTAGTTCTAGGCTTTGCCATGTTTAGTGCCCTCTGTGGGCTTAACCTTGTGTGGTTACATCCGACACCCATAAGGCCTTGTTCAGATGTAACCCTTTGAGAGGCATCTCGGATGCTGGGTTGCTCCGTGCGTACCTTTTCCATTTTCGCTCCTTGCAGTGCTATGCTTACCATGCTTGTTTGTGCAACTCATTGGCTTTCTTTGCATCTTTACATGCCTGTTTACATGTTCATGCATGAGTCTTGCTTGCTAGTGTGTCATCAATACTTCAAAACAATGAAACTATGGACATCCGATCCAAACTTACATTTTTCCCCCATGGACACCACCTTTTGTTCACCTTGTCGCTTGTTTGTCTTCTTTCTTGTTTGCTTGCTTACTTGTTTGTGTTTTTGCTCTCTTACTTGTTTGTTATCTTGTGGCTCATCATGTCTCCTGCCAAATGCTATGCTTGCGCATATCCCACCAAACTAAGGATATTGATTACATGTCCAATTCCAATACGTTGGATTGGTGTTAAAGGTCGATGGGTTAGATTTCGCCACATGGGAGTGAAGAAACGATCAACAATGAAGATTGAGATTGTTGTAGCTAAAATGTTGAAGAGTAGGAATGACCCAGCTGGGAATTTGAAATGTGGCCCAATGTGTCGATTCAGGGTTAAGGCTTGGAGGGTTATGAGGCTACTACAAATACCTATTGAAATACTTAAAAAAATGCCAATAGACCATAATGGGATAAGTTTTATTAGGGTTTTGAGGGCTTCCACTTCTTCCATGGTACACAATCTCCATGATCTTGCGTAATAGCCGTCTAATTGTTTGTCATCTTCAGTTATCAAAGCTGCACGATTCAAGAATCTGTATGGAAGTGGTGACATTTTAGTTTCACAAACAATAATCTTTTTTATTTTGATGAATATAATAAAATTTCAACTTATATATGGCATAATTCATGATTTTTCTCTTAAAAAATAGTCAAACAAGGAAAACTAAAACACTCCACATTAATATAAATAACTTGGGAAACAAGAACTATTGGGTAGACCCAACCATGATATGGTGGGAACAAAATTTGGACCGACACACTCTAAGAAAATTAAAATGAAATGAAAGGTTTTATTCATTGTTTTGGGTAAAAGTGTTACGGATTCATTGAAGGAATTACCTATATAATCATAAAACTAGTTTAATTATATATTTGACGTCTAATTTTGTGGGGGAAAAAACATTTATTATTTGTGTTTAAAATAATTATAACACAAATAATAAATCAAGTCATTTCATTTTTTTTTTTTTTGAGAAACAAGTCATTTCAAGTTGATTGTAGGTTAAGCATATCAACACAAAATTGACCCAATATATTATTACTCATGTCAAAATGGTCAACCTTTTTAACATGAACTTATTTACATTAAACACCAACCAACAAATAATTGTGTTGTGTTTATGTGGTGATCATTATTAGTGTGCGTTTGTTTCAGCTTTTAGGAGCTAAAACGCACATATTTATAAAAACTGAAGGATTTTATGCGTTTGGCTCAGCCTAAAACGCAACTTTTTGAAAAAAGTTGCATTTTGGGCCAAGGGAAAAAACGCGTTCTAAACGTGCAAATATTATGGACCGTAGGAGGTCCATAAATCAAAATGCGCATGCGCGTTTGAACTATTACCGTTGGGTTGATGGTCAATTACGAAAATGCCTTGATAAAAATTCATCAATTCACTCCTGAAGGTGTGACTCTCACGCCTCTCATCTCATCTCTCTGCTCTCCCTTTGCATGAAGCTCACTCTCACACCTCCCATCTCTTCTCTCTGCTCTGCCTCTCCGTGGTAACTTTCTGCTCTGTCATCCGTTGAATCTTCTTCCTCTTCTTCTTCTTTCTTTCGTCTTATTCAATGCGCACTGATCTTTTTTTTTTTTTTTTTTTTAAATTTTATTTCTGTCTAATCTGATTTGAGAAATACATTTTGAAGGTAGAGATTTGATCAACAAAACACCAAGCAACACTGATCTGCTATCAAAAACCACCAGGTACCAACATTGATCTAAATTTTTTTTTTTACCGAGTGTGGGAAATTTTTTTTCAGATCTTGCATGCTTTGTTCTTGCTAATGATCTATTTGATTTCATGCCGGGTACTGAAAACATTTGTGGGTACATGCTTTGTGGGTAGATGCTTTTTTTACTGAGTGTTTGATTTGTTTTCTCGGCAACCCAAAATTAGATTAATGGGTATTGTTTTTGTTTTTTTTTTGTTATTAGTTATTTGTTTTTGTTGATTGGAATTTACAGTGGTTTGAATCTTGCTATGAATGGTTTGTAGACTTGTAGCTCATAATTCTAATAGAAAAAAGAAAAAAAGTTTGGGTTTGCTGTCGGAAAATCAGAGGAGTAAAAAGAGGAATGTAGTGTTCGATTTACCATATATAAATTTAAATATGAGGATTATTGTTGATGGCAAAGCTAAGTATTGATGCGGGGTCTCTGTTGATGTAATAACATGGTGATTCATGAATTGCACTTGTACTGGATTTGTTGCTGAAAAGCTTATACGGACTCTGTTCATGGTTGCTAAATCTAGATAGCCATTTGTAATTTTCATGGATGAAGTATGCTATCCTTTCTGCAAACTACATTGTGAGGGTCTTAGTAGCCACCATACTTGGTTTTCCTTGAAGTATGCTATTCGTTTTATGCTTAAGTAGATTGTGTAGTTCATGAAGGAACATTGAGTGCCTAAAGTTTGCATCGCATTGCTATGTCCTATGGCACTTTTCAGATTCGTATTTGTTTGGAACTTGAGTTGGAACTTGATATTCGGATCCTAGTTGGCCGAAATTGATTGTATTGGAGAATGAAAAATTATTGCTGTGGCTAGGAGTTGAGTTTCATATTGTTATTTAGCAATTTGAATGATAATCTTGTCTTGCAATAAAATTAATCAAATACGTGAACATTTGTGAATGTTGCAAATTCATATTTTACATATTAGGGCATTCACAATGAGCTCAACGGAGTTCTAGTTAAGTTTTGCTAGAAAAGCCTTTTTCTATAGTAACTACCAACCATTTCAGTCTTCTCTTTTTTTCTTTTTTACTATTTGCACTTGTCAAGCACACTTTGCTTTATACTGGAGGATTCATGAATGAGATCAAGGTTTTTTATGATAAGGCTCATTAACTTGTTTTTATGGTTTTGCTAATATGCTTCAACCTCACTAGTTAACTTTATAGATGGGTAAAAACACCACTTCCAACCCCAAGGCAAAAAAGGCTAGAGCATTATGGGATAATAATCCAAGCTGGACAACTAAATTTTGTAACCTTTGTGTGGAATAGATTCAACTTGGGAATAGATCAAGAGGTGCTACCTTTAGTACCGAAGGTTGGACCAATCTAGTGACCAAATTTTGTGATGAGACCGGTCAAAACTATAATAGGGACCAATTAAAAAGTAGATGGGATGTATTAAAAGGTGATTGGAGAGTGTGGGAACAAGTGAGGAATCTTGACACAGGTTTGGGTTGGGATGCAGTGAAGGGAATGATTCGTGCTACTGATGATTGGTGGATCCAGAAGTCGAAGGTGAGTTGAGTATTTTATTAATATGTAGTTAGTTGGAGATAGTTTTTTTATATTATTGTTATATGATTGAAATTACAATTACATTTTGTAGGAATTACCCAAAGCCGAAAAATTTCGAGAGAAAGGTCCACAGAATCTAGAAGAACTTGATATAATGTTTAGGGATGTTGTAGCAACTGTAGTAGCTGCATGGACCCCTTCTTCAAATACACTCCCTCCAACAATTCCACAAGAGGGTGCTGGTGATTCAGATGGTCGCTCCAAATTTAAGGATGATCAATGTGACATGAGTTTAGACATTGATAGTTTACAGCAAGGAAATACTAGTCAATCACGTAGTTCAGGACAAAAGCGAATTAGTGAATCAATACCCTCACAGAAGAAAAAGAAGAAGATAGGAGGAGCTGCAATGTTGGACAATCGTATTAGTCAATTAATAACTGTATGTTAGAATAAGTCTGAAGGTACTTCTCGAGAGTCACCAAGTTCAATTGATAATGTCATGACAATTGTGAGAGCACTTCCTGGAGTGGATAGTAAGTTTGTGGTTCAAGCTTCCTTTATCTTACTAAAAAGGTCACGTAGGGAGATATTCCTAACTTTCAAGGAGTTAGAGTCACAGCTGGAGTGGCTACAAGGAATGATTTATTGGAACCAAAAGAAGTGACCAACCTTATGTGGTACCCTGTATTAGCTTAGGACTAATATTAACTCTATGTTGTATTAGCTTACGACTAATATTAGCTTTATGTTGTATTAGCTATGTTATATTAACTTTAAAGTAAGTTATGTGATATTTAGCATTAGCTTTGGACTAATATATGTGTAATGTAAACACATTTGAAGCAACTGTTACAGTGTTATGTACTTGATGTTCTGAATTGTGTTGGTATGCAACGTGTTTCTAGTCAACTGTTACACCTTTTGTTACTTTGTTGATTATTATGTTGATTTATATTAAGTATTAGCAATGGTTGATTATTTGTTACTTTGATGTGTAGCCTAAACCAATATGGATGATTATAATGGTACTCATGAGAGTGGCAATTTTATGGAACTATTAATGGATGGGGATTACAAAAATTACTGTGATTATCATGATGGTGGTGATTATAATAATGCTGACAATAATAATGATGGTGATAACAATGATGATGATGATAGTGATAACAATGATGATGATGATGGTGATAACAATGATGATGATGATGGTGAGAGTAGTGACAGTGATGACGATAGTGACAGTGATTCTGATGATGATGATAGTAACGACGATTCTGATAAGGAGTTTTACCAGCTTATGTCAGTTACCTATGAAGCAGTTGTGACATATTTCAATAAGTACATTAATAAGACTCCTTGTTATGATTCTGAACAAACAGGATGGGCTTGTGTGAGACGTTGTATGGAAGGTAATGAGAAATTGTGTTACAACATGTTTAGAATGAAAAGGAAGGTGTTTCTTAATTTGTGTCAAGTTTTACAACGTGACTTTGGACTTCAACATTCAAGGAATATAAGGTTAGAAGAGTCAGTGGCAATCTGTTTACTGATACTTGGTCATGGAATATGTAACCGAATGGTTCAAGAAATATTTCAGCATTCGGGTGAAATCATAAGTAGACATTTTGAGAAGATGATCACTCTGTTGGGTGCTCGCTTTGCAGCTGCATATGTAAAGCCTTCGGATTCTACTTTTAGTGAAGTTCCAACCAAAATACAAAACCATCCAATTTATTAGCCACATTTCAAAGTATGTGTACTATTGTATATTTGAATAAGTGTTATTGTCTATAAGATAATACAATGCATGTGGAACTGAAAACTATTAATGTTTTTATTAGGATTGCATCAGTGCGATTTATGGCACACATGTGACAGAGATTGTACCTACTGAGAAGTCCATTCCATACTTTGGAAGAAAGGGATATCCAACCCAAAATGTGATGGCTGCATATGACTTTGATATGTTATTCACATTTGTTTTGCCTGGATGGGAAGGTGCAGCACACGACACTCACATTTTTCTTGATACTATTCATAAACAAAGTAACAACTTTCCACACCCACCACCAGGTTTATAATTGGTTAATCAATTGTTCATTATAATGACATATTGTATGAGTGTGTTAATACAATTGAATTTTTTTTTCTATGAAAATATTATGTAGTTGATTCTGGATACCCAATAATGAAAGGCTATTTGGCACCATACAAGGGGATATCATACCATCTTCAAGACTTTCGAAGGAGAGGTGGAAGCCCTAGAACTAGACATGAAAAATTTAATCATGCTCACTCATCTCTTCGATGTACGATTGAGCGCACTATTGGTGTGTGGAAGAATAAATGGAGAATTATCAAAAAAATGCCATCTTTTCCATTTCATATCCAAATACTTATTGTATTTGCTACTATGGCTCTTCATAATTTTGTTAGACCAAATGTTAGGGATGATAGGGGCTGCATAAATGCCAATCAAGATTCAATTTCTAGAAGAGAACATAATAGTGAAGCAGGTAGCAATTATGAGCAAAACTTGGGATCTTTATCAGACCTTGCGATGGTGGTTCTTCGTGATTCCATTGCTAATTCCATTTGGGGGGATAATAATTAATAGTTGTTTTTTTTTTTTTTTTTTTTTTTTTTTTTTTCTAATATCATGTAGTACAATTTAAACTTGGGTTATTGGTATGTATTTTAACATCTTTTTTACATTTTTGTGTTGTACAATTTAAACTTGGGTTATTGATATGTATTTTATATCTTTTTACATTTTTATGTAGTACAATTTAAACTTGGATTATTGGTGTATATTTTATCATCTTTTTACATTTTTATTTTGTGCTTCATGATGATGAATATTATTTAGATTTAATTATGTAGGGTCACGTTTTTCGGCCCTGGCCTAAGATGTATGAGATCTTAGACCAGTGAGCCCGATACAATGAATTTGTAGAGAGCAGGCCAAAGAGCTAGGCTTTAGTGTATGGACAACGATTATCACGGTATTCTTCGCGATCAAGCTGAGATGGACTGAGTTTTCCAGAAAGGATTGGTCCTCGGCATGAAATGAGAAGCTTTTCCTGGTGCCTTTGGTTTGTTGTTGGGGGGGTCTTCGCCCCGCCCTTTTTGTTTTCCTCTACCCCCTTTTTATAGTAGTTTCCTTCCTCTAAATGGGGTTCCTTGAGTAGGTACCTGTCTTATTAGCCATTTCTTCTAGTTGTTGGGAGTGGTTGTAAAGGTAGAAGAGTATGGTTGTGACAGGCATAAGGCACGGAATGCTATAATGGCAGCCTTTCCCTCAGACACTTCCGTTTTCTCCGTTGTCTTTTCCTCCTTTAGCACTTTTCCTATTCTGTGGAATGGTCAGGGGTGTCACTACTAGTGGCTGGTTGCCTCCTTTATCCTCAGCTACATCCATGCTGAAAAAGATTCTCCCCATGGCTGAGGAGGGGTTTTTCTTTGGGCTGGGCCCTAGGCCCAATGTAGACATTGACGTGGGCCTCTGGGTCTTTTCCCCACCCCCCTCCCATAAATTAATATTAATAAGAAGTCATTAATAGTAATAACAAAAAATTATGACACTAAAAAAGAAAAATTGCCCAAACGTTACTAAAATAATACCGATAATATATTATTATTATTATTAAGTATATGAAATAGATGATTTAATAAGTATGAAATAAACTCACATCCCAAAAAAAAAAAAAAAGTATGAAATAAATTTCTTTATATATACATTATCATTTTTGGTAATTTATCCCTCAAACTGCCACTTTTATAAGTGCTAGTCAAACACTCAGCTTTTTTATTATGCACTTTTACAAAAAGCTGAACCAAACTCACCCTTAATGTCAAGCATTACCGCCCTTAAAAGGTTATAGGTAATCAAAGGCATATGATGTTAGAGATAGTGTCATTTTTAATATTTGAGTTATTCTACTTAATCAAGTAATTGAATATTTAATAGATAAGTATATTGATCTATTATGCATAACAAATTTTTCTTTAGTTTTTCTCTCTTTTTTCACCGTTATAATATCAATAAAAGTACAAAATGGTGATATATAGCAAAGATTGTTTCCAAAACAGACGTATAGTTAAAGTGATTCATACCTTAAACTTTTCATTGATTCATCATCTTCCATTTTTAATGCCTCGGTGGTTCCAAAATAATAGTTATGGTTTCCATAAGATCTCAATATTTTCCTTTTTCAAATAGTTGCAACCATGACACAGGCTATGCTTGTGAAAGGGCTTCCTTTTGACTATCTATCATCTTTATCTGCTTTATGCCTCTGATAACGCCTTAAAATGTATACTTATTAGATATTTATATGGGCGTTATCTCCTTATTATTATGCTTAATTTGTATAATTAAGCCATGATTTGCATTAGTTCCTATTATTTATCTTTGCATAATTTCTTGAATAAAATGCTATTCATTGTGTGTAATTTTCTACTTTCAGGAAATTATGTGAGAAAGATGAGTTTACAGAAATTTGTGAGAGAATGGAGGCCAAACTAGAATTAAAGTGGAGTTAAAAGACCATGCTTAAATGTCTAAGGAGGTGCAGCTGGAGTGTTTAGATCGTCTACCATGATTGAAAGCTTCAAATAAGGAAAGAAACCAAAGAAGCAGAATCTGAAAAGGAAAAAATCTGATTTGAGCACTGATCAGTATTTTAGGCGTATCTCTCTTCTCAAAAATCCAATTGACACAAGGCTAGATGGGTTGGAACCGTGACTTAAATATCTACAGCTTTCCAGTTTTGAGTTTTTCCAAATTCTCAATTTTTGAAGGCCGAAATTAACTCACAAGTTACCGCTGTAAACATGGACGGAAATTAAAAATAGTAAATGTTTTATTTTATTGGGACACTGAGACATTAGGGTTTTGAAGGGAGGCTGGGCAGAACGAATTTGGGGCAGAGAAAACCTTATATTTTTTCTTTCTCTAATGGCAGCCTAAACTCTTTGCTAGGGCTAGGGGTTATGTTTCTTCTATACGGTATGAATATTTAATGTGATTCATTCTAGGATTTTATCAACGACATATTTGATTGTTCAATTAGATTTCTTTTGATGTATTAGTTCTTCCATACTTTCAATAAGTTCAATTATGTTTTTCTTATTGTTTAGATGAATTTCTAATAGTTTCAAATAGAAATCAGGATTTAAAGTGAATAGGTTTTTTTGAAAACTTTTCTAACCGCATTATCAATCGAGGTTATCATGCGTTCTTGAATTGTCTCAGTTCAACCGAATCATAAGTTTTTAATTGAATAAGAACGATCAATTATGAAATAGATGTTTTCTTAGATCACAAAGAATTTCATATCGATATAGAGAAACACCCTGATGCCCTAGTATTTACATTATTGATTAAAATCAGTTTTTATTATTATTCTTGTTAACAATCACCAAGCAAAAGTATTTTTCTTCTTCACTCAAATTGTTATTTAATTATATTGTCTTTGAATTTACCTTGCTCCTTGTGGTTCAACCTCGGTACTTCGAGAAATATATTGCTACGATCTCCTACACTTGGGAGTGAGCAAGCAATTTTGGCGCCGTTGCCGGGGAGCTGTAGTGGATTTAGAGGCAATTTTTTTTTTTTTGGGAGCAAAGCATAGCTAGTGTAAATTCTTCTATTGGTAACTTCATTCCATTTTTTCCCTTATTTTGTTTTTATTTTTCCGTTTGTTTTTATTTTATTTTATTTTATTTTATTGTGCATTCATTGTTGTATGAGCATTTGGGTCAGAAACAAGAGAGGCATATTAGGAAATTTTGAAACTTACTTTGGTAATCTTTTTGACACACCTTTGCCTTCACCTTCTTCATCAATCATGGGTGATGAAACACGTAATAATCATGAGGAGAATAGAAGAACTATGTATGAATTGTTGCATCCCACACAAAATTCTGTTCCTTCATGGATCATGTTTCCACCTAATGCACCACACATAGAATTGAAGCAAGGTTTATTAGCAATACTTCCTGACTTTAGGGGACAAGAAAATGAAAATCCTTATGTCCATGTTAGAGCTTTTGAAGAGGTAATTAGTAGTTTCTATGCACAAAGTGTTATTGAGACTGCTAAGTTACGTTTCTTTCCTTTTTTACTTAAGGATAAGGTAAGAAGTTGGCTTTACACCTTGAAACCTAGGTCTATAGGTAGTTGGGGGGAGATGGCCAAAGAGTTTTTTAAGAAACATTTTCCTCCCCACAAAGTGCAGCAAGTAAAAAGAAGGATAGCTAGTTTTGTCCAAGGAGAAAATGAGACCTTATACCAAGCTTGGGAAAGGTACAAAGATCTTTTCAATTTCTGCCTAACTCATGGGTATGAAGGTTGGAGGTTGGTTAGCTATTTTTATGAAGGACTTACACCTAGGGACCGACAGTTTGTTCAACTCTCATGCGGAGGGCACTTTTTACAAAAAGAACCCGAAGATGCAATGGATTATCTTGATGAGATAGCTAAAAACTCTAGCACATGGATTGGACCTAGCCCTATGGACTCCACTGATAGGACGAGAACTAACACTACCACTTCTAGTGGAAGTGTTTTCAAGTTGAGGGAAGATGATAACATGAGTGCAAAAATTAGCATGTTAACTAAAGAAATTGAGGCACTCAAAATGAAAGGAAGTAGGAATGTTAGTGCTACCTTTAGAGAGGACCCAATGGAAGTGTATAAAATTTTTCATGAGATAAACCATACTACAAATGAATGTGCATCACTTTCATCATTCTTGAATGTGCCAGAAGAACAAGCACATGCATTTAATTCATACTGGCCAAATAATTCTTCATATTCTAACAATTATAACCCAAATATGCGAAACCATCTGTATTTGAGTTATAAGAGTGACAATGTGTTGAATCCTCCTACTCCAAGGAACTTTAATTCACCACATGCATCATCATCATCATCATCATCTAGACCTTCCTTGGAGGATGCACTTAGTACTTTCATTCAAAGGCAAAGTGATCAAAATCAAAAGTTTGAATCCATGATCACTAGGCTAGATGAAGAGGTAAGAGAGACCAAGAGTCATATAACTAGGCTTACAAATTCATTGAGTGGGATAGAGAGAGGGAAGCTCCCTTCCCAAACTCAACCCAATCCCATCAATCAAAATCTAAAGATTGGGTTTTAAGGATAAACATGAGGAAGTAAAAGTTGTGACCATTTTGAGGAGTGGTAAAGAGATTGATAAAAGTTCCCCTTTAGTAACTAAGAAATCTAAGGAGACCATAGGTGAAAAAGAGAAGGATGAAATTGAGCCACTTGGGCTTGATGACATTGAACAATGCCCAATCTCTCCACCATTTCCCTAAGCCTTAAAATTACCTAGGAAATTGGACACTGCATCTGAGATATTAGAGCATTTGTATCAAGTCAAGATAAATTTGCCATTATTGCATGTTATCAAGCAAGTGCTTGCATATGCCAAGGTAATTAAGGACCTATGCACCATTAAGAAAAAGTATCATGTGAAGAAGACTGCATTCCTAACAGAACAGGTAAGTGTAGTTATCCAACATAAGACCCTGCCAAAGTACAAGGATCCAGGTTGTCCTACGATCTCTTGTACTATTAGAGATTACATCATGGAGCATGCATTGCTAGATCTTGGGGCAAGTGTTAATTTGATCCCTCTCAGTGTATATCAAAAACTTGGACTTGGTGAGTTGAAACCTACTTCAATAACTTTACAGTTGGCTGATCACTCTGTAAGGGAACCGAGAGGGATTGTTGAGGATGTGTTGGTGAAAATTGAACAATTTTATTATCATGTTGATTTTATTTTTCTAGATTACCAATCTGTTTTACATCCTAATGTTCATACCTCTATTATTTTGGGTAGACCTTTTCTTGCCATAGCTAATGCTTTAATTAATTGCAGGAATGGGAGAATACAAATCACTTTTGGTTCCATGACTTTGGAGCTAAACATATTTCATGTGGCTAAACAACCACATGAGGATGATGACTGTGCTTATATGAACCTCATTGGGGCAGTGGTTCAAGAAGAGTTTAATAAGAATTGTTTTTCTGATTCTCTTGAAACTCTTCTTAATAATTCTGTTGGTTCTTATGATTTAGAATGTGATATTCATGTATTTGAAAATTTTTCTTTGTTGGATTCCTCACAGGTTTTGGAGAACAACAGATGATGGCAATTAATAAAGGGTGGAAGCCTTACTTTGAGGAGCTACTAGAAAATGAAAAAAAGCTCGTGCATTCAAGTGAAGAGGCATCACAACTAGAGCTTAAGCCACTGCCTGGTAGTCTTAAGTATGCATATTTAGGCACAGGTAAGTTAAAACCTAGGTAGGATGGCCCTTTCATTGTAAGAGAAGTGTTTAACTATGGAGCTGTAGTAGTTGAGGACCCTAAAGGTGGTAGGATTTTGAAAGTAAATGGACAAAGGTTAAAACCATTCTTGGGGGAGTTATACCAGAGGAGGAGACTATGTCACTAAAGATCCTTGTCTATTGGGATGCTATGTGAACTCTAAAAGAGCCTTATAAAGTTGTACCATATTTGTTTTAATTTTCTTTTCTTTCTATTTTTTTTCTTTTTGCCTTTTATTTTTGTTTTTGTTTTTGTTTTTTTTGTTTTTTGTTTTGTTATTATTACTTTTTTTTTTTGTGAGCTAACATTTGCAGGTGTGAAAGAAATTTCAAAAAAAAATAATAATAATAATAATTTAAATACTTAAGGTAACTTCTTCCCTTTATACTTGAATTTATTTTGACTTTAATACATTGAGGACAATGCAATATTTTAGTTGGGGGGAGAGGTTTAAACTTTTTGCTACACCTTGCACTATTTTTCTTTCTTTCTGTTTCAAAAAAAAAAAAAAAAAAAAATTGAATTTGAATGCAATAGAGTTATAAGCTTTATTTTTATATCATGTGATGGAATGAATAATGCTGAGTTGGTTATACTATTTGCTATATTAAGACTCTTTCATGAAGAACACAATTGGAAATTTTGAGCACAATAGCCAGGTTAGTGGACGATTGGATGTTGGATATGCATGGATCATGAACAAGCTAGATATAAGCTGAAACTCAACCCATATAAAGAGTTCTTGAGCCTTACTTTTCTTTGTGAGAGTATATCTTTGTTTGAACTCTTAAATTTCTCTCATATGCTTCAGTTTTTGTAAAAGATCTCTATATTTTTTTAGTTGACTACTGGAAACATTATGGGGAGATATACCATGATCTTACTTATTTTTGTCCTTAGGCATGCTAGTTTATGTGGAATTTTAGGAGATGAGAGCTTAAGGCCATCAATCTTTTGTCACCAGCTAAACAAATATTCAGCCTACCTTTACATTAACCATTGTCACCATCATTTGAGCCATGAGAAATACTTCTACAATACCACAAAACATTTTTATCTATGGGTATTCTCATGGGGGTTCAACTTTTGAGCAATTGATGTGTTTAGATACCACCATTGTCTCTCTTTTCTTCAAAAATAAAAAAAAAAAAAAAAAAAAAAAAAAAAAAAAAAAAAGAAAAGAAAGAGGAGACCATACATAATCAATCAATAAATCATTGGTGTCTTACACATCTTTCATATATTTCAAAAGGGTTATATGGTTGAGTAAAGGTTATTTTGATTCAAGTTGGTTTCTACTATTATGAGTTGGGTTTGGCTTGAATTTTCTGCATTTAATTCATAAACCTCATATTTCAAAGAGAGCAGTTTGCCTTTACCTAGCCATAAGATTATACTACCACTGAGCTTAAAGTCCTACTAGATCCTAAAGGTGCATGGCTGGTATGTGTTTGGGATAAAAACTAGGGATGAGAATGGTATTAACCTTATGTTTCCAAGAATTCAACATCCTTTCCAAGAGATCTTTTTCCATTGTTTTAGTGGCTATTTTTGTATACAAATGTGATATTCTTAAAACTTCTTCTTTCCTTTTTGTTCACATGTGATTTGAAGAGAGAAACCATTACTTCTATGTGTGTTCTTTCAGAGTGTTGATGACTTAAGAGAGGTTTTGGAGTAGAGGCTCTAATCTAGATTATTCTTGGTCTATGCATGTTTGGAAAAGCCGGTTTGATTGGATGGGCTATGCACACACACACTCCAAAAGTGAAGCTAGTGAAAGCTCTTTAATATGATGAATAGTATCCCAACTCAAAATTGAAAGTTCATTTGTATGATATAACGTTAAAGCAGACTAACATTTGCTGCAAGTATTTTCAGGAAACCTTTGACTTTTGTGGGTAGAGTCACTGCAAACCCTCACGAGAGTAAACTCATCCACTAGGGTGACCTAGGGGTTCAAAGACTTGCTGCACATGGGAAGTGTAGTCGTGTAGCCTACGAAAGTGGCTTGTATTTTAGTTTTAATTTTTCACCTTTAGTAGATATGGGTGCTTTGTGGATTGCTAGGGACTAGCAAGATTTAAGTTGGGGGGTGTGATAACGCCTTAAAATGTATACTTGTTATATATTTATATAGGCATTATCTCCTTATTATTATGCTTAATTTGTATAATTAAGTCATGATTTGCATTAGTCCCTATTATTTTTCTTTACATGATTTCTTGAATAAAATGCTATTTATTGTGTGTAATTTTCTACTTTCAGGAAATTATGTGAGAAAGATGAGTTTACAGAAATTTGTGAGAGAATGGAGGCCAGACTAGAATTAAAGTGGAGTTAAAGAACCATGCTTAAATGTCTAAGAAGGTGCAGTTGGAGTGCTTAGATCGTCTACCATGGTTGGAAGCTTCAAATAAGGAAAGAAATCAAAGAAGCAGAATCTGAAAAGGAAAAAATCTGATTTGAGCACTGATCAGTATTTTGGGCATATCTCTTTCCTCAAAAATCTGATTTTGATGTATTAGTTCTTCCATACTTTCAATAAGTTCAATCATGTATTTTTATTGTTTAGATGAATTTCTAATAGTTTCAAATAGAAATCAGGATTTAAAGTGAATGGGTTTTTCTGAAAAATTTTCTAACCGCATTATCAATCGAGGTTATCACGCGTTCTTGAATTGTCTCAGTTCAACCGAATCATAAGTTTTTAATTGTATAAGAACAATCAATTATGAAATAGATCTTTCCTTCTAATAGAATTGATAAACAATCTAAATCAAATAAAATCACATCCACAGTAGAAATTAAATGACAAAGATTAAGGAAAGAGAGATACAAATACAAGGACAATACAACGATGTGTTATAAAAAAGGAAACCGAAACTCTCGGCGTAAAACTTCTCCGCCGCCCTCCAAGCGATAAATAATCCATTAAAGAATGTAGTTGGGATACATGTACAGTAGAAGACCCTCCAAGTCTAATTTACTCAGTGTACCTAAGCCCTCCAAGCTCCTACTACAATGAGGTTATGCCGAACCTTTGTCTTCTTTAACTTACCGGATTCCGTTATAAACCATAGTATCAACCAATGTGAATTGGTTCCTTCCTAACTACTTCCTAAAGCACCAAAATGCCTTCTCACAGATATGGGTATGGTGAGAAAAGTTTTGGCTAATGAACCTCTCAAGGATGTAACAATGAAGAGGGTGAAAGTTGAGAAATTTAAAGAGTCACTATGTAAAGATTGTGGATGAGTCAATCTTGTTTTTCTCTAGGGTTTTTCTCTCAAAATTCTCTTTGGAAGCTCTCTACATTTCGTGGGTATAAGGGTTATTTATACTGGAGTGAGAAAGGAATGCGAAGAGTCATTTTTTCATAACAGAGTGGATTGGCGACTTGGCCTCATGACTTGACTGAGTTGTGAGTCCAAGTCGCGAATTAACTGAAAGGCCAGACATGACTTTTTGTCCTATAGTGCTTCAGCTAGCATGACGCTTCAGCTTCTCCGCATACTTGGTACATGTGCAACTTCTAGCGGCTAGCAAGCCGCAAGCTATCCGCGAGATCCAGTCGCGAGTCTCTACTACTTTGCACAAACTTAAGCATTTCTTTACACTTTCTTACACACTATCTTTATATGATTCCCACCTAAATACAGGGTTACTAATTACTAAAATATAAGCAAATTTGACACGGAATAAAGCCAACAAGATGGTTGATTAAATTCAACCTTACATGTTCCTTGTGGTGCTTGAGTTTATGTAAGAAAGAGTTCCATAATATGTTACTTCTTGCACCTTCATATAATGGAAAATTATACAAGGACCCTTTATTGTATTTTATACATTACTTACTATTTTTTCTATTTCCTTTTACACATCTACATTTAGTCGATATTGCGTAGGATTTTTCAATTTCTTCAACAGGTGACATCAATGCAACCTTATAAGATTAAGCATTACACATGACCTTCAGCCACAATTATTGAGCACTAAATATTGTGAGCTGTTGTTTTCAGTTCATACAAGGAGGATCTTCTCAAAAAATAAATAAAAATATCATACAACATATTATTTGATAATTGTTAAAATATTCTTTACAAAACTTGAAGCACGAACCATATATATGTTACATGGATACTCTCGTACATGGCATTCGAAATTAGACATGGCAAAACGGGCGGGTCGGGTCGGGTTCGAGTCGGGTCAATCGGGTCATGGGCCACGGGTCAAAACGGGTCATTTTAAGCGGGTTGAAAACGAGTTCGGGTCAATCGGGTTGCGGGTCGGGTCGGGTTGACTCGTATTTTTCACATGAAATTTTTTATTTTTTATTTCTTTTATTTTTTTTATTTTTTTTATAAAGAAAACGATATGTATTTGCTATTTGGATAGTTATGCAACATATTACTTGATGTAAAATGCATTATTTTGAATTCACTACTTATATCAAGAATAAACTCAGTTAAACTTATTAATACTTATTCAATAATTTTAAAATTATACAAATCCTAACATTGCTATCTAAAACAAAACAACACAAAGATAAATAAAATAAATATACAAGCTTTATTTTTACACAATATCAACATTCAAAAAAAAAAAAAATTACAAATGACTTATTGGATAACTTATTTGATAAAGAATAAAAACATATAAAAAAGTTACAATTTTAAAAATTAATTTTATAATCTATTATCAATGGTGGTTGACACTCTTTTTCAATTTGAGATATACATTAAAGTTTGATTGCTTACTTAGTTATACCTAATCTCTTTTATGAAGATCATATCATTGTTAAGCAGCACACACTCTCGAAAATATCATAATTTATTTTGAAAAGCCGTTTATTTTGAACATAAATTGTTAAAAAATAGATCTAAACATTCATAATTTATACTAATTTGATATTTTGGCTTTACTATTTTCATACTTGTAAATGTGTCTCACACATATCTACAATTTTAAATTTTTTTTTAACTTTACTATAACCAGATTATCTTGGCATGTACTTCGCTATTTGATATCTAAAAATCTTTACTCATTACAGAATGCTCAACCATTTATTTTTGAATTAATTTGCATCCAGTTATGTAAATGTATCAATTATTTTCTAAAAACTCATAATAAACAATTAAACCAATATTGTCTTAATTTCACTATTTTTTTACCAAAAAAAAAAGTTTCAAAAAAATGGTTCGAGTTCGGGTTCGGGTCAGGTTGACCCGCAAAAAACACGGATCGGGTCACTGGTCAACCCGTTTTTGCTTCGGGTAAAAAAAAATCGAGTTTAGATCGGATATTTTTCGAGTCGAGTTAAAAAATTCTGACCCGTTTTGTCATATCTATTCGAAATACATCCTTATAGGATATTTGAGTTTGTAAAATTTGAATTCCGTAAATTCCCGTCGGAAAAACTCAAGTTTCAAAAAATTAATACATATTTCAAACAGCAGTGAAACAATGATAATGCCTATTGGGCCATTTTGGCCCAACTTTTCATATCACAAGTTTGTGTCTACATTGGAGGTGGCTTGAAATCATTGCACCTGACGCAATTAGAATTGAACGTTTTAGATTTAAAATTATAAAAAGTAACTACAAATCTCAGCTATCAAATATAAAAAAAATGAATAAAATTTTTTTAAAAAAGTAAATAAATAAATGAATAAAAATTAGAAAAAGGTAAAAGTAAAAAAAAAAAAAATAAAGTAGAAATGAGTGCTACTGTAGGCCACGTGAAGTTTGGTCCAGGACGACTGAACAATAGATGCAATTAATGCAATTGTATAAGAGCATCCACAATACTATCATATTCTATTTTATCATTTCAAAAAGTTACTTTATCAATTATATCATACTATTTTATAATAATTCTAATATCCTAATTTTTATTTTACAATACAATATATTAAAATAATATATTTACAGAATAAAATAATATATTTTTGAAACATAAATAAAAGTCAGCACGGAGAGAGAGAGAGAGAGAGAGAGAGAGAAATATTGAGACGTGAGAGAGAGTGGGAGGAGAGAGGGAAGAGAAAAAAATATATTTCTTTTTCTTACAATTGTGCTATATTATCCTGACAAATTTGTAACGGTACTGTAGGACAATTCTATTTTTTTAGGACAAAAGACACATACTAGACTTGATGTTGGCTTATTTTTTGCTTTGAATGGTAAATACCTTAACATATACCATTTACCTTGGGCTACTGTGAATGTTTTAAGGCCCCAAATAAAAGAAGCCTCCATTTGAAAAAAAAAAAAAAATATATATATATATATATATATACACGAACACATAAATGTGTGTGAGAGAGAGATATTTATTTATATATTTTAATTACAAAAAAAATTAATCTTCTACTAGTCAGTAAAATGCATTAAAAATATCTCATTATATCCTAAAATTTGGATAATTAAATAGGAAAAAAACAAACATAGTCAAACTTCAACTAACAAAATTAAATTTTAAGAATCAAATTCATTAAATCATTTCTAAAATATGCTAAAATCAAAATTAATACTAAACAAATTTATTAATAATAAAATATAGTTATCTTCAAATATACTAAGTTATTCATTTTAAGTTATATATTTTAAGTTATAAGCTCAGCTATTTATTTTAAGTTATATATTTTAATCTATTTTATTGAAAAGATAAGGACAATACACTGAGTTTGCTCGTACACTTCCACAATCTGGTAACACTCCACAGCGCTAATGTCACTGTACAGTGACAATGCACACTACACAAAGCTTGATACGTAATACTCGACAAAATGACAGAATTTTGCACTGTACAGATACAGTACAGTTGATGAGTATATAATATTTTATAATATAAAAAAGTGGAAAACAATTTTAGGACCCAACAACACAACTACAAACCCCTAACCCACCCACACGGGCCACACCCAATGTATACCCATTCAAATTAATATATTTTTTATGCAAGTTTTTTCTTTATCAATTATTATTAATTATTATAGCAATAAATAATTTAAAATATATTATATCAATTTATTTATATTTTAATAATATTAATTTATTAAATCATGTAATAAATAAAAATAAAAAAATATTTTAAATAAAAAATTAATTAATATTATTTAAATATAAAAAAAGATTTCATATAAATAATTTTGACGTATTTGGCCATTTTGGCTCAACTTTTCATGTCACAAGTTTGTGTCTTCATTGTGTCGGTTCGATTTAGAAAATTATGACAGAGAGAGTGAAAGGTCAAAATACAATTTATATCTTTACAAAAGTGTCATTGGCGTGATTCTTTTGAAGATTGAAAGAAAAATAAAATATCAAATAAAAATTCGGACGCATCATCCTACCCTATTTTCTTATCACCAAATCCACACATTTCTTATCCTCTGTCATCCGTATTCTGTAACTATTGAATGAAGAGCTCTTTAAGTTCACATTATTCTGTCACTTAATTTATTGAACGAAGAGCTCTTTAAATTCAAATTATACATTGGAGGTGGATTTAAATAATTGCACCTGATGTAGGCCATATTCTGGTCCTATCATATTTCAGACGTGGGTGTAAATATATGTTTAAAATATTTTCACTGCTTTGATTACAAATTTGAGGGGCAAAAGCAGCGGACCAGCATGATGGCAGGACTCGGGAGTAACAACTTTTATGGCTACCTTTTTATTATTATTGTTTTTAACCAAAAAAACTTTTTATTATTTTATTTATAATTTTTTAACTAATTTTAATATTTTTTTAGAATGACCAAAATTGAAAGTTAATTAAAAATAATTGAATATAGTTAAAATATTTCAATCAGTCTGTAAGAGTAAGACACGATGTATCGCATCTTAGATACCAATGTAAAACTTTGAGGTTAAAATATTTTGATTATCTTATTTGTAAAATATACTAAAACTAAAATTAAAATTAATACTAAATAAATTTATTAATAATATAATATAATTATTTTGAAATATATTAAAATAGAGATTATAAATACTTAAATCAAGAAAAAAAATACATGTTTGCTAAGTCTATTTAAATAAAAACTTTCAATTTTTATGAAAATATAAGTTGATAAAAAAAGTATATAACAATATATATAATAATCTTTAAAAATTAAAAATATATATTTAAAATGATGTATCTAAACAGCTCCAAAATCCCTCATATTTCTATATCTTTATCTATATTCTTTTCTTTTCTTTTTTTTCGTCTATAGGCTCAACTATTCATTTTAAGTTATATTTTTTAATCTACTTGATTAAAAGAAGAACGACAACACGCTGAATTTGCTCGTACACTTACCCAATCTGCTCACACTCCACCGAGCTGAAGCCACTGTACAGTGACAGTGCACACTGCATAAAGCTTGATACGTAATACTTGATAAAATGACAGAGATAAAATGACAGAACTTAGTACTGCACAGGCACATTGCCGTTGTTGAGTATATAATATTTTATAATCTTAGCTCAAAAAAAAAATCTTTAACCTAAAAAAGTGGAAAACAATTTTAAGCCCCCAACAACACAGTTACAAACTCCCTAACCGAAATGTGCAGATTGGCTGGCAAAATGGGACTGTTCCATGCAGGAGGATTTTGCTACTTTTGATTTTCCTTTTACTGCTGATCTAGAAACTTTATTAGCTAAGGATATTAATGATTTGTACTATTGTAGATTTGTTGCTGCCAGTATGGCTTTTGTTGATGTGTAATTACGTCTTTTGTGTTTAATAATATTTCCCTTTTACAAAAAAAAAAAAAAAAAAAACTCCCTAACCGACCCACACGAGTTACACCTACTGTATACCCGCTGAAGTTAATATATTTTGTTTATGCTAGTTTTTTCTTTATCAATTATTATTAATTATTATACCAATTACTAATTTAATATATATTATATCAATTTATTTATATTTTAATAATATTAATTTATTAAATCATATAATAAATAAAAATAAAAAAGATTTTAAATAAAAAATTAATTAATCTATATATATATAAAACCGAAGCTTTTGAAGCTTCCACAATTTTCCACATCAGCATTTAATTTTTTTTAATTTTTTAAATTTGATTTAAAAATAATCCTAATTTTTTCCCCGTTACAAAACCCGATAACTCTTTCAAAACCAAAAAATAAATCTCACCCTTTCCTTCCCTAAACCAGCAGCGTCTCTTCTTTGCTCCCAGCCTCACACTAAAACGTCTCCTTCCCTAAACGTAGAACTCACCCTTTCCTCCCTCCAAAATCAAAACCCAAAATCCTTCCCTAAACCAGCAGCGTCTCTTCTTTGCTCGCAACCTCACACACTAAAACATCTCCTTCCCTAAACCTAAAACTCACCCTTTCCTTCCTCCAAAATCAAAACCCAAAACTCAAATTCTTTCCCCGTCGCCGCCGCCGCTACAGATGGCCACCATTACGGATCGCCGCTACAGATGGCCACCACTCAGATTCTCACACAACCACCGTCACTTCTCCGTAAACATTACCAGTAAGTTTTTAATTTTGTTCTAT
Source organism: Quercus lobata (assembly GCF_001633185.2). Taxonomy (NCBI): domain Eukaryota; kingdom Viridiplantae; phylum Streptophyta; class Magnoliopsida; order Fagales; family Fagaceae; genus Quercus; species Quercus lobata. Next base: position 96,996,514 of record NC_044907.1, read on the forward strand.
TGTTTTTGGCTGTTAAGTATGATTTAGGGTTACGTTTGGGAGTGTTTCTTTTGAATGATTAGCATAGATTGATGGGTTTGGAGGCGGTAGTGGAGCTAAACTGCCTCTGAATACATGTATAAGCAGATATTCTCTGATTTCAATCAAAACTGCGTCTTGGATTTATACATGGCTGTACACCCCTAGGCAGAACAACCCCACTTGAGAGTGTGGCTGAAGAGAATAGAATCCCAACCCTTCACCCTTAAAGTGTTTGACAAAATTCCTGAGCCAAACTGAAAAAGGGACCCGACTTTAGAAAGTTTATGTCAGATAATTTAAAATTGCTTCCTATGTATTGAATGGGGAAAAAAAGAGTCACAGGGCTGATTCAGTTTAGGAATAGAGTCAGATAGTACTTCAATAGAAAAAATAGAATGAAGATAATCAGATGGGCAAATCTGTGAATGTCTAAATAGAATGAGCTTTGTTGACAATTGGTTTTGGTGTCATTAAAATGTGGATGTGTTTTGAAGTGATGACGTGGGTGTTTTTTTATCAATTTATGAGTGTGAGAAAGTTTAAATTACTATCTGGGTTTTCATTTTTGGGAAAGCCTATATTTGATCATGGGAATCAAATGTGTAGATTGTGGACCGGGAATTAGTCATTGGGTTGTGATCAATGGGGAGGTAGTGACATACTCTTTTTGTGTTTATTTCTGAATTTTTTTTCCAAATGCTTGATTGAGGCCAAAATAGGACTTATCCAAATGCTCAATTTTGTGCCTGAATCTGTACAGGTTGAAAAAAAAAAAAAAATCAAGTTCCTTTATAACATATATGTATGTACACATGCATAATCTGTCCGATTGACCCAAGTTTTTCCAAACTTTTCTGTTTTGCTATGTATAAGTGTTATGGTATTCTTATTCTTATTCAAAATTTATGTTCATTGAGGATTCATAGCTGAACTCAAAATTTTGGGAGTAAGGCTTGCTTTTTGTTGTAGTTTTATTCTTATTCTTATTCTTATTCAAAATTTAATATGTTGAAAAACTTCGGTTTTTCTTTACTATGTTGTTAATTTAATATGCAATATGCAGTAGCATATTTGGTGATCAGCTTCTTCAATTACATCATTATAGTCCAATATTTCCAGTTGCTTTTTTTTTTTTAGCAGCACATTCATTTCTTATTATGGTTTGTGTATTTGTCTCTTCAATTAGAAATAAAAATGAATTGCTTTGGAGGGAAATTCCATCGTTGTGAATCTATTCTGCTTTACTTGGAAATAGCATGACAATTGATGAGATCCTTTGCTGTGTAATTTTAATTTCTAAGAATATGTCAAAGGAGTTTTAGGGGATTTTTTTTCAGGTAGTTGTCTGCAAAACATTTTTAAGATTGCTTTGAATGTCGTGTAAATAAGAAAATACAAATCTTACTTTATTTACTTATTGTGTTTTTGGTTTGTGAGAAATTAAGAGTTATGCTTAAGTAAGCTGAAATAATGTGTGAGATTTAAAATCTTGATGAGATTTTGTAATTGAAACCTACAGTAGAGAATGTTTTTCAGGTTGTTTTTTTTTTTTTTTCTTTTCTTTTTAAGGAAGAGGGATGCAAATAAGGTGCTTGGTGAAGTGCATAACAGGAAGTACTCAGGTGTGTTTTTCACTAATCAAATCAATCACACTGAATTTATATATGAAATGGGAAAAAGCTACAATTGTTGTTGGGGTTTTTTTAGTTGCAAATGCTCTTGAGCATTTGAAGCGGACAACTACATATAAAAAGGTTGAACATGACTCAGTTACTCCAGGTAAGTGCCTAATTGTTATTTCCATATTCTTGAAGCGATTAATATTCTAGGTACCTGAAGGTTTTGAGAGCATGATTTTTTTCCAAAATAATTTCTAGACCAAAAGGATTTTGATAATTTCCCTTCGCTTTGTTGGTGGCAGTGTTTGGTTAGTGCGGAAGGTTCAAAACTGTTATTCATAGTAGTGGTTTCTGTATCTGTTGTCTTTGGCTTATCTTCAATTGTCATGAATTTCATATTAGTTTTGTGTGTCCTGTGATATTGGTGCTGGTGAATTATAATTGGTAAGTGTTGATTGCTATTATCAGATACGTTGATCTCTTACTTCCCAGCCTTTGTTTATTATCAAGTATCAAGGTCAATGTTTGATAGCAATTTCAAATTATCTATTAGTTAGTCTGATTGGGGGCTGCAAAAGTAGGAAATGAAAATTATGGAATTCTGCTTTTGTTTGTGAAGTTTTGCAAGGCAGGACAGTTATGATGGGGGAGCTTTAGTTGTAGTGCTTGATAGAAGAATGAAGCAATCCAAGAGAGATCCTTTGGGATATAGTGTAGAGTCATATTGTGCAACTGTTACAATGTTGCTTGGGAAGATACAAATTCTCACCAAAACTAAATGGAATTATAGATTCTCACCAACATGTCTAACATTTGTTTGATTTGGCAAAAGCTTTTATATCACCAAAGCTATGAAGCTCAAGCTCCAATTCTTCCAACTACTGATACCACTTGGAGAGCCTAAGCATTCAAGGAAAAAAAACAAAGAAGAATCATATTAAGAGTAGTATGAGATTTTAGTTGTAAAATAGTGTTCAATACATAATAGTAAGTTTATTGATTTTCATTTGTTCATCTTTTCTCGAAAGAACACCATCACTACAAATATATATAAAGGGCATTTTGTAAATTTAGTTATTGTTTTAATACTTTGAACCAAATTCTCGTGTTGTACTTGCTTTATGGTTAGAATTGTTAGATACATATGTTTGATCGTTAGATACTCCTTTTTTTTGGTAAACAATTTCCACACCATGCTGTTGTTGATTAGTTACAAATTTAATTAAGCTATTTGTATCTTAGTGAGCACATATTTTCACGTTCTATGGTTCCATTAGAAACTTTATACTTTGGATGATATTTTTGCATATGAAAGAAAGCGTTACTTTACAATTTTAGCAAATTACTCTATTTTCTTGGTCTGCAAAAGTTTGTTCTTCCTCACTCATTTTAAAGGCTTTAATCATTTAATATAATGCTGTGAAACAAATGTCTTTGTTCTTTAAACAAATGTAGTTGTGAATTTAATGTCTTTGATATCATTTTCATTGTCCTCACATATGTACGGTTCTGTTTGTAGGTTCAATTTCAAAGAAAGTAAAAACTAATTGTATTTTTGACCAATTTTTTAGTTGAACCTTTATTTTGAACTAGATTATTTATTTTCCTTCATTTTTAACTTAATTTTATTTAACTATCCCGTGCATCGCACGGGTTAGCGACTAGTATTATTTAATTACTATTTAGATAAAAAAAGATTTCATTTAAATAATTTTGACCTATTTGGCCATTTTGGCTCAACTTTTCATATCACAAGTTTGTGTCTTCATTGTGTCGGTACGATTTAGAAAATTATGACGGAGAGAGTGAAAGGTCAAAATACATTTTAAATCCTTACAAAAGTGTCATTGGCGTGATTCTTTTGAAGATTGAAAGAAAAATAAAATATCAAATAAAAATTCGAACGCATCATCCTACCCTATTTTCTTATCACCAATTCCACACATTTCTTATCCTCTGGATCCTCTGTCATCCGTATTCTGTAACTATTGAATGAGGAGCTCTTTAAATTCACATTATTCTGTCACTTAATTTATTGAACGAAGAGCTCTTTAAATTCAAATTATACATTGGAGGTGGATTTAAATCATTGCACCTGACGTAGGCCATATGAGGTCTGGTCCTATCATATTTCAGACGTGGGTGTAAATATATGTTTAAAGTATTTTCACTACTTTGATTACAAATTTGAGCGGGCAAAAGCAGCGGACCAGCATGATGGCAGGACTCAGGAGTAACAACTTTTATGGCTAACTTTTTATTATTTTAATTTTTTTTACTTATTTTAATATTTTTTTAATATTTTATGGTGTTTAGTTATATTGTTGAAAATGTTATTTTCCTATAAATTTTTCACACAGCAATTCAACCCACGGCAGCAAATTCTAGCAATCAAAAGCCACAACCACCAAAACACCACCACCACACCACCACAACAACAATAAAAATCAAAATTACACAGAAATCAAAATCACACAAAGAGAGAGATCGGTGGATCGAAGGCGAGATCGTGTGGAGGTGAGATCGAAGGTGTGATCGGCGCGGTGCAATCGGCGCGGTGTGATCGTTGGACTGGAGCTCGCGAGATCGAGTGGCGCGGTGCTGTGATCGACGAGATTGGTGCGACTGGTGCGTGCGATCGTCGGACTGGAGCTCGGGGTTTGCCGGCGATCATCAGACTGGACTGGAGCTCGGGGTTCGCCTCTTTTTCCTCTCGCTCTCTCTCTCTCGGTCCAGAATTCATTTGAAGTGAAAATAGGAACGGAAATTCATTTCCGTGGTCAAAGCGTATTTTTTTCGGTCAACTAAAATTGATTTCCAGAAAATTCTATTTTCCGGACCAACCAAACACCTGCATTTCCGGAAAAGCATTTTCAGAAGTGATTTTCACTCAAAACAAACACAGCCTTAGATACCGATGTAAAACTTTGGGGTTAAAATATTTTGATTATCTCATTTTTAAAATATACTAAACTTAAAATTAATACTAAACAAATTTATTAATAATATAATATAATTATCTTGAAATATACTAAAATAGAGATTATAAATGTTTAAATCAAAAGAAAAAGTACATATTTAATAAGTGTATTTAAATAACAGTTTTCGATTTTTATGAAAATATGTATTGACAAAAAAAATATATAAAAAAGTATATAATGGTATTTAAAAACTAAAAATGTATATTTAAAATTATGTATCAAAACCGCTTCAAAATCTCCCATCTTTCTATCTCTCTGTCTATATTGTTTCCTTTCTCTTCTTTGTCTATAAGCTCAGCCATTTATTTTTTGTTATATTTTTTAATCTACTTGATTGAAAGGACAAGGACAAACGCTGAGTTTGCTCATACACTTCTACAATCTGCTCACACTTCACAGCGCTGAAGGCTAATATACTGCTTCTGAAGGTCCTGGAGAAACTTACAGATATGGAAAGGAAGGCATAAATCCTACCAAAGGAAAAACTAGAAGAGGTGAACTTGGGGGCTGACCCAAGGAACCCAGGGCCCATCCTAATCAGCAGTCAGTTATCAGTACCAAAAAAAAAAAAAAAAAAAAAAAAACAACTAGTGGAGCTATTGAAAAAAAAAAAAAAAAAAAATATATATATATATATATATATATATGAAGATTTATTAGCGTGAACTCCTTCAAACTAAATAAAGTACGTCAAAGGGATAAATTTCCTTCCTCTAACATCGATCTCCTCATAGATCCAACTAAGGCAACAACAATATCAACCATGAAGAGGCATACTACAATAAGGGAACTCAAGAGCTTCTTAGAAAGAGTTTCTTACATTAGGAAGTTCACACCAAGACCAACCTTGGTCACTAGTGGACTATCCAAACTATTGAAAAAGGGGAATGTTTTCATATGGGGAGTTAAGCAACCAAATGTCTTTCATAAAACTTCAACAAATCATGAGTCATTTGCCTACCATATGGGTACTAGTCCATGGCAAAATCACTATTGTTGTACCTGGGATCTTGATTCCAAGTATACAAAGTATTGAAGGACACCGAAATGAGGTATCCCAACATAGAAAGGACGTGTATGGCAGTCATGCATCTCAACAACTGAATCATTACTTTTCATCCCACCAAATCCTATTGGTGACAAGCTCTCATCCAATAAAAGCCCTCCTCAATCAGCCCTTGCAATCTTGAAGAGTAGCCCGATTGTTAATATTAATTTCCCAATACAACATAGGTCTGAAGGATCCCTAGAGCTATTAAGAGCTAAGCTGTAACAAACTCACTAACCCAGTTCCCCGAAGAAGAGAAGTACCTATTAAGTGAGAAGATCTCTAAAAAAATAATAGCGATAGAGATCCTTGTAAAGAAACAGATTATGAGGTTTGTGAAGACAGCCTTTAACGAGCATGCCTAGAGGAAGCCATCCTCTTCTAGGATCCCCGTAAGAGGATCCCCCACTTAAAGAAAACACCATGACAGAATCATCTTGGTGGAGCTCTTGGCCATTAGTCCACCAATGAGAGCAACCTTAGATGACTCATAAAAGAAGATTATTTCCATAAAGGATTTGTTCACAGCTAAGAGAGGATATTTTAGAAGATCCTCGGAGAAGAAAACAAATCCTCAACCCTTTAAAGAAAAGAAAAGAAATCAGTTCAGTGAGCCCACTTGAAAACAAGGGGCTATGAAGGAACTTTTTTTGAAGATCGAAAAATTCAATGGTCATGAACAAATTTTCCAAGTGGCATGGCCTAGGACTTGAGAAAGGGAAAATTTTCCATGTACTTAGCCCAGGACTTGATCAAAAAAGAAATTTTCAAAGTGGCATGGCCTAAGACTTGCGAAAGGGTAAATTTTCCATGTACCTAGCCCAAGACTTGATCAAAAAAGAAATTTTCCAAGTGGCATGGCGTAGGACTTGGGAAAGGGAAAATTTTCCATGTACCTAGCCTAGGACTTGATCAAAAAAGAAATTTTCCCAGTGGCATGGCCTAGGACTTGGGAAAGGGAAAATTTTCCATATACCTAGCCTAGGACTTGATCAAAAAAGAAATTTTCCAACTGGCATGGCCTAGGACTTGGGAAAGGGAAAATTTTCCATGTACCTAGCCCAGGACTTGATCAAAAAAGAAATTTTCCAAGTGGCATGGCCTAGGACTTGGGAAAGGGAAAATTTTCCATGTACCTAGGCTAGGACTTGATCAAAATAGAAATTTTCCAAGTGGCATGGCCTAGGACTTGGGAAAGGGAAAATTTTCCATGTACCTAGCCTAGGACTTGATCAAAATAGAAATTTTCCAAGTGGCATGGCCTAGGACTTGGGAAAGGGCAAATTTTCCATGTACCTAGCCTATGACTTGATCAAAAAAAGAAATTTTCCAAGTGGCATGGCCTAGGACTTGGGAAAGGGAAAATTTTCCATGTACCTAGCCTAGGACTTAACCAAAACAGATTTTTTTCCAAGTAGCATGGCCTCAAACTTTCCACGTACTTAGCTCAAGACTTGGCCTAGAACAAATTTTCTAAATACATGGCCCAGAAATTGGTCAAGAGCAAAAGTTTCCAAGTACGACCAAGGAAATGGTCAAAAGCAAAAGTTTATGGGTACAAGTTGTAGCACATACCAGCAATAAGTAAAAGTGCAGATTGTAATCATATCCCAGTCATGGCTACAAGTAGCACGTAGTAGCAATGGGTACAAACTTTAGCACGTACCAGCAATAGGTATAAGCCGTAGCACATCCCAGCAAATGGTGCAAATTGTAAGCAAGGCCCAACGAGGGGTATAAAGAGAAAGAGCCTCAAGTGGCATGGCCTAGGACTTGGGAAAGGGCAAATTTTCCATGTACCTAGCCCAGGACTTGATCAAAAAAGAAATTTTCCAAGTGGCATGGCCTAGGACTTGGGAAAGGGAAAATTTTCCATGTACCTAGCCCAGGACTTAACCAAAACAGATTTTTCCAAGTAACATGGCCTAGGACTTGGTAAGAGCAAACTTTCCATGTACTTAGCCCAAGACTTGGCCTAGAACAAATTTTCTAAATACATGGCCCAGAAATTGGCCAAGAGCAAAAGTTTCCAAGTACGACCAAGAAAATGGTCAAAAGCAAAAGTTTATGGGTATAAGTTGTAGCACATACCAGCAATAAGTAAAAGTGCAGATTGTAATCATATCCCAGTCATGGCTACAAGTAGCACGTAGTAGCAATGGGTACAAACTTTAGCATGTACCAGCAATAGGTACAAGCCGTAGCACATCCCAGCAAAGGGTGCAAATTGTAAGCAAGGCCCAACGAGGAGTATAAAGAGAAAGAGCCTCAAGTGGGTATGAAAACCCAAAAGCGGGTGTATAAAGTGCACAAGATTGACCTCCTTGAAAGGAATTGGTTCAAGGGAGCCCAAGGAAGCAAGGAAGGCGTAACTTAAAAAAAACATTTCTAAAAGTACATCAGTCGAAGCCACAAAAGCATGGATACTTTTAAAAGTCACTATACAAAGAGATTAGTCAATGACATTGCAAACCAGCTAGCGACATTTCCCTCCTCCTACAAGGTGCACACTTACCAAAGGCTTGGAGGTACTTCGACTCAACAAAAGAAAGGTACCCTTTCAATAAGCCCACTCATTAAATACCATGTTTGAATATTGTTGAGGTCTAAAAAAAAAGATCACAGTGAGAGAAGCCCAAAAGAGTAAGTCAAGCCCAAAAGAGTAAGCCAAGTCCAAAGAAGCAGGTACAAGGGGACCACGAAAGAATAAAAAAAAAAAAGGCCCAAGAGGCTTGAAGCCCAAACGAAGAAACATCATGAAGGAAAAGAAACTCACGACAAGAGGCTAAGTAGCCAGGGTCCTCAGCAACCATCAAGGGGCACGGATCCTTCCAGGAGCATAGTCAAAGAAGATTAAGACAGTTCGAAAGAAAAGGACGAGAAAAGAAAATAAGAAACGGAGTAAAGAAAGACAAGCACCAAAAGACCCAGCGACCTTTCATGACACACGTAGGAAGCGTCTCGGGGAACCAGAACAGAGAAATACGAGAAAGAGAATGGCATCAGGCGACTTTCAATTTGGCAGAATGGGATTCCGCCCAGATGGGAAAAAGGGGCAAACGGGGAATTGACAAATGGTGAGACTAAGAAGGGCATACCTCAGCACATCCCGAAGAAGGTAACCAACCAGGGACTTTCAAAGGAATTAAAGCTGAAAGAAGGAAAGAATGAGAAAAATAGGAAACAGAACTTACCAAGTGATAGGCATGGAACGGGCTATGTTCACAATAAGACAAAACAGGGGAACCAATGGTTCCCCTAGGAGGCTAGAACTTCATTATAAAAGGAAGGGGTAGGTTACGAAGAGAGGGGAGGAAAAAAAGGAGGAAATTCCTAGAGAAAAGAATTATCAGTGAAGTGTGGTGAAAAGAAAGGAAACACTAAGAGAAAAGCTATTATTGCTTCCCGGTATCCCTGTAAAAGCCACAATTGCACATACTCGGATTCAAAGAGAATCAAACTTTGCAAGTTTTGAAGGCTGAAATAGCCATTCAAGACTGTAATTTTTGAGCTTGATTGAACCTTGTATTACGTCCTAGTGAGCCTTCTGTAACTTAACAAAGAGCATATTAATGAAATATGTCTCAGTAATTCAAGGATCCCTTTAACATTATTTTGTACCTCTTTGTTGATCTTGTTTTCTTTTCCAAATTTACCTCATTGTTTTGACATGGCTTTCCATACAAATATCCTTACTTGTCATTTACTTGTATTGTAGGAAATATCCCCTGTGCATCACTTGATTCTTAAACAGCTTGTTAGCTGCGGTGAGTCAAGGCCCGGTTCACCAAACCACTTATTAGGCCCGGGATCCTTAGCCTGAGTGTCACAAAAAAGACACTCTCACATTTTGGTGACTCCACTGGGGACTGAGCAAAAAAGAAGGAATAAGCAATCCCTTCACAGAGTATGCCTTCAACACAAAGAAACAGCAAAGGAACTAATATGCCACCTACAGCCTCTGAGCCCATCAGAGAGAACGAGGTAGCTTCCAGGCAAAGAGGCAAGATACCCCTGGTAGAACAGGAGGTTGTGTCAGGACAAAGACACACAAGGCAGGAACCAGACCTCATGGCCAGGATGACAGCAATGTTGAAGGATCTGGAGTAAGAAGTTCATCTTCTCAAAGAAGGCAGGTCATAGGAAATCAGGGACAATGTTCCCCCTACTGGTCACCAAGATGGAACGCAGCCAGAAGGAGGGTCAGCGGTGGGAGGAAGAGCCAACCCTCAATACTTAACACTGGCAGATGTCAATGCCCTCCTGGAGCAAGAAAGGGAAAAACTCTCGGGGACCCCCAAGCAATTCTCTCGGGATCTCTCGTTCCCTTCAGAACTTCTTGTCAAACCATATCCCAAGGGGTACGAACCCCCAAAATTCCATCTTTTTGATGGAAGTAGTGGAAGTGCTGTGGAACATGTGAGTAGGTTCATTCACACTATGGGCCCCTAAGCAGGAGACAGAGAATTGTGTCTAAGGGAATTTGCCAAATCCTTAGTGGATACGGCATACACTTGGTACACCACACTGAGACCTAGGTCCATCAAAACCAGGGATGAGATGATGGAAAAATTCTGCACCAAATATTATCCTGGTAAAGACAAGATCACTTTCCAGAACCTTCAAATGGTAAGGCAAAGACCTGGAGAGGATCCCGTCCAATTCATTAAAAGATTTGAAGATGTGTCCCTAGACTGCTATGGGGACCACGAAAAAAAGGAGCTCATGGAAACCTGTGTAGCCAACATACTTTTTGATTACAGGCTCAACCTTGAAAATCTGTGTATCATGCAGTTTACTGACCTGTTACAGAGAACCAGAAGGACGGCGCAAACTATGAGGACAAAAAGGATGCCCGTGTCCCAAGCTATGACAGCATCAGTAGGAGAAAAAAGGAAGAGGCCAGATGGGAAGGTGTTCGAGGAACCACCAGTGATCCTATGTACAGCTGAAGAGTTAAGCCATGTCTTAGACAAATGGATCGGAGATAGAGTTGTTAGGCCATTCACTGTGTCCAGGCCACCAACTGAAGAAGAAAGGAAGAACCCTTTATTTTGCAGAATCCATAATTATGTCAAGCATTCCAACAAGGATTGCTGGACCCTTCGCAGACTCTTTCACAAAAAGTTGAGGGAAGGAACCCTGGAACTCACTCAGAAGGAGCCAGAAGTGCAGAGAAACCCCTTGCCTAACCACAAAGGGAAAGGAGTGGTAGCAGTAGTAATACATGGGAACCCAGTAGAGGTAGAAGAATCCGAAAGATCCTTCCACCCGAGCACAGTCAGGACCCTCCAAAAGAATCCCAAGTTCAGGTCACTATTCAACCAATTGGGATTTGGACCAGAAGCAAGAAGGGTGGCCACATAGTGTCTCATGAGCATAGCAGCAGATTCAGGAATGGAATGCTTTACAGCAGAGTCACATGCTAGTCGAGCTTTCCTGGAGACAACCAATGCAATAACCTTCACCGATGAAGACATGCAGATTCAGTACCCAGACCACCGTAGACCCCTTTATCTAATGGCCACCATAAACGACGTCCAAATCAGAAGAGCACTGGTGGACACGGGGGCGTCGCTTAATCTCATAGCCTTGAGTATCTTGGAAGCTGTAGGCTTAGTTGACAAAAGGATCCTGGGGGCTTCCATGGAAATAATAGGATTTGGAGGATCGGTGAAATCAATAGAAGGATACGTGTAGCTAGCCTTAAGGGTAGGGCCAATAGTAGCCCTAAGGGTAGGGCCAATAGTAGCCTTGACAAGGTTTCATGTGATTAATGCAGAAGTTTCTTACCATGTGTTGTTGGGACGCCCCTGGCTTCATAAACATCGCCTTATTCCATCTACGTTCCATCTACGTTCCAGAAGAACCAATTAAAGAAGCCCAGATTCAGCCTGAGGAAGAATTAAAGGAAAGAGATTTGGGAACCGAACCGGGATCCCGAAAGCTTGTCTTCATTAGCAGTCAACTGGTGGCACAAGAAAAGGAATAATTGGTAACCTCACTTCAAAAACACAGAGATATGTTCGCATGGACCTATGATGAGATGCCTAGTTTAGACCCAGGATTGGTAGTCCATTCTCTTAATGTGGACCCAGGGATGAGGCCAGTAGTTCAACCGGCTAGGGTCTTCCACACCGAGGTAGAAGCTCAAATATTTCAAGAGGTCAAAAAGTTGTTAACAGCTGGTTTTATCAAACCCATCCAACACCTAAAATGGCTTTCCAACATTGTACCTGTGAAGAAGAAAAATGGTCAGATCCATTGCTGTGTGGACTTTCGCAACTTGAATAAGGCGTGCCCTAAAGATGAATTTCCCTTGCCCAATATCGACCTCCTTGTAGATTCAACTACAAGAAGCTCAATGTTCTCATTTATGGATGGGTACAGTGGGTACAACCAAATCCGCATGGCCGTCAAAGATGCAGAGAAGACGGCATTCAGAACCCCAATTGGGAACTTTTACTACACTGTAATGCCCTTTCGCCTCAAAAATGCGTGGGCTACGAATCAGCGAACCATGACAACTATTTTCCATGACATGATACATGAGGAGATAGAAGATTACGTAGATGAGATTGTAATCAAATCAAAGACCAGAACAGGACATTTCCAAGTACTTGAGCAAGTCTTTGAAAGATGCAAGAAGTATAAGTTACGTATGAACCCCAGGAAATGCGCCTTCGGAGTGTTTGCTGGAAAGTTCCTTGGGTTTCTGGTACATCACAAAGGCATAAGTGTGGATCTAGCCAAGGCCACAGTTATCGCCACAATGAGAAGACCAACTACTGTTAGGGAACTCAAAAACTTCATGGGAAGGGTCTCCTATATTAGGAGATTTGTGCCTGGTTTGGCCTCAGCTACGGCAGGTCTATCCAAACTGTTGAAAAATGGGACTGAATTTACTTGGGGAGCAGAGCAGCAAGAGGCTTTCCAAAGAATTTAGGGCATCATGAATCATTTGCCCACCCTTCAGGCACCAGTACGTGGGCGACCTCTGCTGTTATACTTAGCATCAAATTCCAGGCAATAGGAGCTTTGCTAGTACAAGAAGACGACTAGAGGAATGAGCAGCCTATTTACTATGTAAGCAGAACACTCAAAGATACTGAGACCAGGTATCCCAAAATAGAGAAAGCCTGCTTAGTAATCATCTACGCATCCCAAAGGCTAAAGAGGTACTTCTCAGCCCACCAAATCCTTTTGGTGACCAAGTCCCACCCCATAAAAGCACTCCTGCACCAGCCCCTTGTCACAGGAAGAATAGCACAATGGCTAGTTTTTCTCTCTTAATATGATATAGGCATCAGAACTCCCAAGACTGTCAAAAGTCAAGCCATAGTAGATTTGCTAGCTCATTTCCCAGGAAAGGAGGAAGGCCTGCTGAGCGAAGAAATCCTTGGTGAGGTAACAGTAACAGAGATCCCAGGAAAGAAATGGACCATGAGGTTTGACGGGTCGGCTACAGCAACTTCAAATGGGGTACAAATTGTACTAAGTTGTGAAAATGGGGACATCATACCCTTGTCTTTCAAGCTTGGTTTCTCGTGTTCTAATAATGCAGCTGAATATGAGGCATACTTAACCGGGCTGACTATAGCACTCAGCATAGAGTAAAACATATGAGAGTGTTGGGAGATTCCAATCTTGTAGTTTCCTAAGTGAAAGGTGACTTCACGTTACGGGAACAAAGCTTAGCAGCCTACAGAACTTAGGCACAAAGGCTGGATTTGGAATTTCAGACCTTTAGCATAGAGTACACTCAAAGAAGTGAAAACAGGTTTGCTGATGCGCTCGCCACTCTGGGATCCCAAATACCATTCAATGGGAGAGACACGCTGATAAAAATAGGAAGGCAGGAACGTTCTATTGTGAGGATCCTCTAAGGGATGTACCCCGGAGAGTCCAAATAGTGGGATTAGAGGAACGAAGTCAAAGAAAAGATGAAAGAGGCAGGGCCTAGAGGGAACATCAAAGAACTAATGGATTACACTCAGATAGAAAGGGAATTGTATAGAAGGCTGCTGGGTGGAATATTGTCCAGATATATCATCGAGAAGGAAGGCAAGCTGAAACTAGAAGAATTACACATCCAAGCTTGTGGAGTTGCAGAAAAGGTCAGTCTATATAGAAGGATGCAACGCATGGGATATTACTGGCCAAATATGGACAAGGAGGCAGCAATTATACAGGAAAAATGTCAGGAGTGTCGTTTGTCAATAGATAAAGAAGAAAGATACACTGTGTTTGTTGCAGAAGATTGGCGGGTTCCTTTCATAGGATACCTGGCTCAGGGGATCCTGCCAACTGACAGAACACTAGCCTACAAGCTCAAGAAACTAGCGGACAGGTATTTCCTATAGAACGACATCTTATTCAAAAAGGGATACAGTGGGGATCCCCTAAGGTGCTTGGGGCCAAAGGAAGCTAGAGAAGTAATCAGGGAAGTTCATTCTGAAGATTATGGAAGTCACCTGGGGAAAAGAAGGCTGTATAAGCAATTACTGTTGTTGGGATATTACTGGCCAACGATGAAAAGGGACTCTTAGGAGCTAGTCAAAACATGCCATGCCTGCCAAGTCCTAGGAGATGCAATTCACACTCACCCAAATGTTCTATAGGATATGATGACACCATGGCCTTTTCACACTTGGGGGCTTGATCTCATAGGGCCTATAAACCCTCCATCCAACAGTTATATATGGATCCTAGCAGCCACCGAGTACTTTACAAAATGGGTAGAGGCCATCCCTTTGAAAAAAGCCACTGGAGCAGCCGTAGCAAATTTTTTCGAAACCACATTATTACAAGGTTCGGGATCCCCAGAAGATTGATCAGTGACAATGGAACCTCATTCACAAACAAAGATATAAAGGGGTTAACTGAAGCATATCACATCAAGCATCGGAGGTCTACCCCATATTACCCACAAGGAAACGGCCAAGCTGAAGCTACCAATAGGGTAATGATGAAGATCCTTAAGAAGATGAAGCATGAGTATGGAGGGAAATGGAGTGATCATCTGGCGGATGTACGCTAGGCATGTAGGAGCTCTGTAAAGACAGCCACAGGATTCTCGCCATTTTCCCTAGTCTATGGAACAGAAACTATCAGCCCTGTGGAGTTAGTCATTCCTACACCAAGGGTAATTCTTGAAGAAAGCCAAGAAGAGAATGAGAACACAAACAATGAAAGGAGATGGCAGATCTAGAAGGGATAGAAGAAGAAAGAGAACTAGCCAAGAAAAGAAGTCAGAGGTACCAGCAAAGAATGACTAGAGCATATGCACAAGCAATACGCCCAAGAATGTTCACTGAAGGGCAACTGGTACTAAGGATGGCGGAGCACGTAAGGAGGAACCTACCAGGGCCCACCAAGTTCACCCCAAAGTGGGAAGGACCCTGCATCATTAGTGCAGCCCATGAAAGTAGGTATTATTACCTTACCAAGGAAGATGGAACAGTCCTGACAGAACCCATTAACGGGAAATGGCTGAAACAATACTATGCATAAGGATGAAGGGATCCCGGCACGTCAGGATCCTTTTACCAGCTTCACAACCCGTTAAGTGTTTTTTTTTTTTTTTTTTTTTAATTTGTCTCTTTTTATTTCCATCAGCTTTTGTCATAAATTCTGGTCTAAATGATTTTGTTCAGGAACCTATGATAGATTGACACTCTGTGGTCAATACTATACCAAGTGATTTTCCCTTTGTTTCCTTAAAACATGACCATATTTCAATGAAGTTCCTTTTTCTTCAATAGTTGAGTTTTTTTCTTTTAACATTGCAAAGTCCAAGTTTGGACAGATTTAAGGAAGGATACCTGAGTAAAAAAAAAAAAAAAGGTGTGTAATACCCTTTTTACATATGGCCCAAGAGTCACCTTGCAAATGATTTCAAATACCCCACAGGCAGTTCCAAGTGCATAGGTCTAGGATCACAGAATGCCCAAGATACCTAGCCTAGCACTTGGCAAAAAGGGGGAACCTGTCAAAGTTCATGAACTGGGACTGTATCTCAAAAAAAAAAAAAAAAATATATATATATATATATATATACAAAAAAAAAAAAAAAAAGAAAAGATACCAGTGTACCCAGTTCAGTACTTGCACAATAGACCACGGGTACCTGGACCAGAACTTACATGAAGCCTGGGAACCATGGTCCAGGACTCAGGAAAGAAAAGAGAAAAGTCATATATCAAAAAAAAAAAAAAAAAAAGAAGAAGGCAATATATCAAAGAGAAAGGCAGATCCATATACTAAGAAATTAGAAGCAGTTTTGAAACACAAACACAAAAAAAAAAAAAAAAAAAGAAAAAAGAAAAAAGAGCAGTGTTAAAAAAAAAAACAGAAAAACTTATACAACCCCAAATTGTTTTTACAAATCTAAAGAAAGCTAAGGAATGAGGCCGGCCAACAAGGAGCCATCCGGAGGAATGACAGGCACAGTTGAAGCAGAAAGAATCCTCTGCCGCTTAACCTTCAAGTCTTGTAAAAACTTGTGAGCACGAGCCAAAGTTTCTTTAGCAGTAGCTATTTCAACATCTATGCTTTTGGAGGATTGCCTCTGAAACAGCATGTGAGCCAACAGGCGTAAGTGATCCAACAAAAAAGATAAATTGAACTTGGCCTCTAGAAGATCTTGGACCACCCCTCTCCACTCCAAAAGCCTTTCTTCTGACAAAGAGTCCACAGAAGAATTCCTTAGTGAAACCAACACAGCATATAACAACTCCATCAAAATATTACCCAGAAAAATGCCTCCCTTGAAGCCACTGGTGAAATCCCCGTGACTCTTGAGCAGACTCTCTAATAGCGGCAGGCCTTCAATAGGAACAGAGAAACGCAGGAAGCTGCCATAAGAAGACCCAAAAGAATAGAAGTGGCTGGCAGGAAGGCTGTTAAACTCCAAGAGGTCAAAGCGAGCTAGGAAGGAGGAAAGCCTTGAATCAAAATCTGGGGCAGCCACTCCCGAAACGTCCCCCATCGCTGTGTCACCGCTTGCAGAGACTGGAGAACTTGTAGCCTTTTGCTTTGACTGAAGATCAGCAATTTGAATGGATCTCACAATTCCTTTAGGAATAACAGGCTCAGAATCTTTAAAGCCTGTATCAATATTCGTAAAAGAAAAGAAAAAGGGAGAACAAATTTAGTCTTTTTTTTTTTTGAAAAAAAAAAAAAAGAAGAAGGAAAGGAATTTAAAAAAAAAAGAACGAACTAGTACCAGCTTCTTGAGGCAGAGCCTCTTTCTCTTGATCCCCTAATTTCCCCGAAGATTCTAGGAAAGAACATAAAGCAAGTTGAAGAAAGGGTGAAGAACCGGTAGCAAAATGGCTAAAGGAAGGAAGAGATGCAGGGGGCTTTGCCATGGAAGAAGGAAAAGGAAAGAGGGTAGGGAAAGAAAGAAAAAAAAAAAAAAAAGGAAACACAGTGGAAGCAGCTCGCACTCACCTTTTAAGCTTTCTGATTCCAAGGAGGAGGCAACACTGGGAGCAGACCTTACACTAGCTTGACCTAAGAGAAAGGAAAAAAAAAACTCAAAAAAAAAAAAAAAAAATGGAGATGAAACGCTATTTTAAAGGAAAATATGGCTCACCTGTTTGTTTGGATAAAGGTGTGTCTCCCAAAGTCTCTTTATCTGACAATATTTGAGGAAACACAGTTCTGATGGGATTAGGAGTGCGCTCAAGATGAGGACTTTGAGATGTAGGAATCTTAGAGGCTTCAGGATCCTGTGAACCCTGGGAACCCTGCATCGATTGCCCGGTCTCCTCAGCCAGGCCACCACTAGGGGGCTCCTCCCCCATAATAGGAAATGCAACAGAAAGGGTTGTAACAGCTTCTTCTTCCAAAATTTTGCCGGTCATAGGAGGAGACACCTCCACCGAAAAAAAAAAAAAGGCAGGAAGCAGTGCTAAGTGAAGACAACGAGGTAATGCGAACAACACAGTACCAGAGCAAAGGGGGAAACATGAACAAAGAAAACACATACCATGTCATCTCCAGAAGATTGACTTTTACCCTTCTTGAAATTAGACTTGCGTTTGGACTGCAAAGGAAACCATCACTCGTCAGCTAAGAGGAAATGACAGCAATAATATGAACAAGTGGAAAAGAAAGAAGAAGGAAAGAAGTCTTGCCCTTCTCTCTCTCTCTACAGATTCTCTGGAAGTCATTTGCTTACTACGAGTACGCCTAGAGGGTCCTAATGGGGGCTGGGATACAAAATCAGAGGATCCTAAAGAACCATGGACTGAAGCAGTCACAGGAACCTGGGAAAAAGAAGACTCTACCTTGGTCTTCTTCCGGGTCCTCGAAGCCAAAGGTTGCCCGACATCCTTGCCTTCCTGGGATACCAAGTGTGTTTGAGATTTCCCAGTTTTTCTTCTTTTCGTCTCAGGACCTATCTTCACACCCTCTGTGCTTTCCTCAACATCAACCGTTTTCATTTTTTCCGGCTTGACATCCTTACCTTTACCCGAAGCGGTAGCAGCACCTATTGTCTCCACTGCACCTTTCTTAATAGGTACTCCAGAGGAAGTGCCAATAACGAGACTGCAACCCAACCAAGTCTCAGGAAAATCTTGTGCATAAGTCACCCAATCTCTCCTGGAGGCATGCCACTTTGCAAACCCAGTCTTGCTGCTTAGGGCAGCAGAAACAATCCCAGTAGTAGGAAGGGATAAACGCCTATTGGATGTCGGAGCAGAGGCAATACCAAGATTTGGGGCTTCCCGAACTGAACTAGAGCCAACATAGTCAACGAAAGACTTCTGTATTCTTCTCCAATAACCAGTATAGCCACTAGAAGCAAAAACTCCTCTCTGGGAGTTAGGTACTGCGAATTGGGGGCTCCTCCGTGACCAATAAAAAAAGGCCTGCAGCCTTAAGAAAGGATCCAAAGAAGGGAGGGATGGAACTATGTCCTTAAAGACTGGAGGAATGTCTTGGTCAAAACCAAACTGCCAGAGCACCCGGTGTGCTAAATAATGGGTATATTTTGGGCCACTCAAAGAAGGCACAGGAAGCCAAGAGGGGCTAATGCAAGCACGATAAGCCAGACCACCCTCATCACCATGGCGCAAGTCAAACGTATTACCTGTAGAAGATAAAAAGGAAGACAATACAGAATCACACGCAAAGCCAGGGCCAAACTCACGAGGGGATCTCCAATGTAAGTTCCCTGCTTGATCAAATAACTCCACAAGATTGAGACCACCACCTTACAAGCTAATCCAACGAAAAATAATGGGAAAAGTATCAGTCAAATTGCCACAAAGGCCCTTCACTATGTCAGGGGATCCTTGGAATTTATCCTTCACAAACTTCAAGTTCCTACACTTGGCCAAAGTAGCTGCAGAACGATCCCACATAAAAATCTGAAGGATAGCACAATGAAGAGACGAGGTAATCACATAACAAGAATCACTCTCGGTCCCATCTCCATGAAGCTGGTCCAATTGAGAATACACATGACCCAAAAACAGAGGGGCTAAAGGATATTCGGTACCTCGAGCCAACTTGATCGCTAGTGGAAAAAAGGAAGACTTAACCCCGTACCCAGGAAACTCGTTGAACAAGAACTTACTAAACCAAAATGCCAGAAAACCAGCCCACCTCACTTCCTTATTCTTCTCACGAGAAAGGGTCATCACCCATCTTCCCATCCTAGCTGGCTTACCACCAGGAGAGGCAGCACGACCACCAAAATGGCCAAACAGTTTATCTTCCACCACAAGATCCTCTTCAGAAAGGTTGATATCAAAGGGACTCTCATCACCAAACAACTGGAGAAGGAAGTTGTTAACCACGTCCTCCAGGGTAATCATCAATTCACCAACAGAAAAGAAAAAAGTATGAAAGGAAGGGCACCAATGACGTACCAGATGCCTGAGCCCTTTGGCGTCTCTGAAACCCTCAAGGTTTCTGGAAATAGCCACTGCCTTTAGGATACCAACGCGCTCCAGGCGACCCACAAACTCCGCATTAGACAGCTCCTTGTCTACCCAGATGGGCCAGCCTTGGATTTTTCCTGGGACAAAATCAAAGAAGATAGGTACTGCCTCTCGAATTCCTTGTCTAATCTGAAGGTCAAAAATCTCTCTAGGATCTGGAACCTGGGTGGAACCAGCAAAACCCGCTTGGCCAGAAAATTCCAAGCATAAGGAGACGGAGGAGCCTCGCCATGGGATACATGAGGAAAAAACGGACTGGGAGAATACCAGGGATCCCTAAGAAAAATAAGACAACCAAAAGCTGAGTCTGAAAAATAAGAAACCTTGAAAAAAGAGGGATTGAAGGTTAGCGGCCCAAGGACGCCTCGAAATGGAAAGTCAGCAAGTGACTTTTAAAGAAATAGCACTAAAAGGTGAAAACTATTAGAAACAGAGAAAGAATCAGCCATTAAAGTGGCTGACATAACAATGGCTCTAGTACCCAGGGAGCCAAGGGGGGAGAATCAAAGGTATCCAAACCCTAAAATGACACTATAAAAGGGGAAAGCAGCCAACAAGTAAAGGGAATTTCAAAGAGAGGGAATTAGAATAAGAATCATTGAGAAAACTCTGTCAAAAACTCAAAGAAAGCAGAAAACAGCGCTCGGTATCCCAGAAACAGCCACTATAGAACATACTTGGATTCAAAGGGATTCAAACTTTGCAAGTCTTAGAGGCTTAGATAGCCATCTAAGTCTATAATTTTTGAATTTATTTGGACCTTGGACCTTATAACATGTCTTAGTGAATCCACAATTAAGAAAAATAATGAAATATCTCATATTGATTTGAGGATTTCTAACAATTACTTTGAGTATTTCTTTATTATATTATCTTCCTTTACTGCTTCTTGCTGCTCAATACATATATTTTTGCTTGTTAGTTTTTTCCTTTTACTCAGCCAAAAGCTGAGCCCTTCTCCCAGGGTCCTCACTTCAACTTGGGCCTTGGACACACTTAGCCTCCAAAGAAATATATGCCAAAACATACACACATCAAATATCTCTCTCCCACAAAAATCATTCTCACCTAACCATCTTGGATGGTAATGCCCAAGCAAAGCCACTCGGACTTGAGTTCCGAATCCCACAAGTCTTGTGCAAAAGCACTAAGTCTGTGAGAATTGGGGCCAGGATCCTTGTGGCTGAATATTCTCATGAAATTCATTTACATATATGTATATGTATTAAAATATATATCCTAATCTAAGAAACTAACAATTATTTGAAGATATGTGTATTGTATAGTTGTTCTTGTGTAGGACCTATAAAGGTAAAGGGAAATGACAAAACTCCATTGCATAACAAGCATGGAGAAAGATTGTATAGTGTAGAGAATCAATATTCTGGGTTCTGACAAGCCTAATACGCCCCGAGATCCCACGACAGTACGCCCGGAGTACCAAGTGAAGGAATTCTTTTAAATGTTTATACGATAAAAGATAAGCCTTAAATATTCTATTTCAATCTCTTTCTTATTGTGAATATTATGAATATTTATTTTATTTATTTTGTAAGAATAAAAGGTCATTTTATGATACTAAAACACTTATAATAGTATTTTATTACTTAGGAGGAATCGCATTTTTGCCTTGAGGAGATTTATGTGACTTGCGCACAACTTGGTTCGTAATCAGCCCCCATTTAGCTGCGGTGAACCAAGCACAGTGCACCAAACTACAACTATTTGACCCAGGATCCTTGGGCCTGTATGCTAAAGAAAAAAAGCACTCTCACAAATATCAAAAACCCACCAAGCAAAAATGACAAACATGCAAAACCCAATATGAATTCAATGATCAAACATCATTGCCACTGCTAATAATTCTTTAATGTCAACGCAGCAGAGAACATAGCCACAATCAACAGGGTTGACCCCAACTCAGGAAAAAAAAAATCACTGGTCCAAAAATTTTTGATTAGAGCTTGAAACCCATCACAATTTCAGCTACAAAAAAACCTAGAATTCAGATTTTCAATATTTCCACACCAAAAAAAAAAAAAAAAAAAGCGGAGACATAAATATTACTAATAAACAATAAAAAATAATAGTCAAAGATAAATTCTTTTCTAAAAATAAAAATTTGGGTATTGAATTACTGACTTGATTATTGAAGAGGCAAAGGAAAGCAATGTATAAAGGCATGAAATTTGGGTTGGTGGGAATCAAAGGAGGAAAACGATTCTATTTTCTTTTTTGTTGTTTTGTTTGTTTGGGTTTTTTTGTTTTTCTTGGTTTGGGTGTGTAAAAGGGAATCTGATTTGTTTATTGACTCTAATAAGATTAATTAAATAGAAAAAATAAAGAAAAGATCAAGAACAGAGTGAAAGACAGATAGAGAGAAAAGAACCAAAAACCTAAAACCTAAAACCTAAACCCAAATAGTGGTGAAGAACAATAGAAAATTATTCAAAACCATCATAACATCAACTTGTACGATAAACTAATAAATTCAAGCATGAAAAGAACCCTATTAAATCAAAATTTTGGGTACCGATATTCAAGGTTGAGCCAATGTTTTCAGAACTCAATTCTTCGTCACAAGTGGTTGAACGAACTTCGATTGAATGACACGGTGCGAGTTTTTTGTGAGAGAGAGCAACGACGAGGGTTGATTTTGTGAGAGATGAGTTTTTGAAGAGAGAGAGCTTTCTGAAGAGAAACCAAGAGCACAATAGAGTAGAAGGAAAAATGTTTGGATGAGAGAGAAAGAATAGTAAATTAGTACCATTGTTCAATTTTTTAAGATAAAATAAGGGAATAGAGTTGCTACAGGGTTCTCTAAATTAAGAGAAGTATTGTAGCAACTTCAAAAAAAATTTAGAAAAATTTTGTGTTTAGAGAATGATTGGAGTGTGAACAGTAGCATTTTATCTCCAAAAAACAGAGATACAGCATCTGTTGGAGATGCTCTTACCAACCTTTATTATTTTGTGGTTTTGGCTACACGTGAAAACCGAAATATTTATTTATTTGAAAATCATCAATAAATATAATAACATTGGAAATAAAGTCCACTTGAGCAATGTAAAGTAAGCAAAAAAAAAAAAAAAAAAAAAAAAAGGTAGTTTAGCCTTAATTTTTTTAATTATGCATGTAGTCAAATAACATTTTTTTTTCAAACTATTTAGCAAAATAGTATCATTTTGGAACACCATATTGCCGATGTTAATATTAATAATATAGAGTTTTATGCATTTTGACCACAGTAGTGTTGATACCGTATTTTGTCCACTCTCGATTTGCATGTCGGACCCCGAAAAATCCAAAAATATTATTTTCTCTCCATGGGGCCACGAGGACATCCACAATAACGTGGTGTAACCCGTTCGGACACCGGAGCACCTGAAGTGCCTTTTTCAGCTAAAATCACCAAAATGCCCCTAGTTAACCCGAGGTTGACCGAATGTCAAACAAGGTCAAAATCCTCTCAAAATATCATTTTTCATAGTTTTACATCAAATTCGAGCTTTTTGGGTATTTTTGGCAACTTTGACCAAGTTGGCTGGGAGTTTACTCTAGCGGGCCCTAGAAGCCCTAATTTTGATCCGACCGTCAGAATGGGTTGAAACGAACGTCATTACGACGATTATCAAATTCTCAGTCCAACGACTACTCATGGGTCAAAATCAGAGTTAGAATGGCAGAGATATCATGAAAACTAGGTTAACGCATCGATCGATGCACCACTAACTTCCGGAAGCCATAACTTTCAATTCGACCATTGGATTTTCAAGTTCCATACCTTTTTAGAAACTGGAAGTCAATATCTTTTTAGGGGCTTCAAGGGCCGCCACCTCGTAAAGCGTGTCGAGGCTATAAAAGGCCAAATGCACCCTCTAGACCAAAAAAGAGAGAACTTCTTGGCTGCCTACTCTTTGCCTAGACGTTTTCTACACATTACTCCTCTCTTCCAAACACAAAAAACACACACACAAAAAAAACACATCAAAACTTCTTGATTCTTCTCTCTTCACCAAAAATACAAGGTATTATTTTTATACCCAATATTCTTTTCCTTGGTTCTATACCTTGGGTTTTGGGGTTTAGGTGTGTCGATGTAGCTTTTTAGCTACTATCCACACCCCTAACTTTCTAAATCATTTTCTAGCATTTATCTTGCTCTTTTTGCTTGAATAACATGATTTATTGCTTATTTTTAGCATGTTTCTTGCTTTATTTGTTCCTCTTTTTGTTCTAGGTTGATGTTAGGGTTACTTGCTCACATGCTCGATATCATGTCTATGGTTATGCCTTGCTTAGATCTACATGTTCTATGCTCCCACACCCATGTCTACGCCTTCACATGCTTGTATGCTTAGGTTTGCATTCTTCCATGCCTTTAAGTTTAGATCTACATGCTCAGATGTATATCCACATGCGTACATGCGTATTTCCATGCTTATATGTGTAGATCGAGGTGTTTGCATACTTAGATTAATGTTCTCTATATGCTTTATGCTATCTTCCATATGCTCGTGCGCTCCATGCCATGTTTGTGTGCTTAAGTCTAGACCTTGTTTGTCATGCCTTGTGCTATTATAGCCCTTTTATTCCCTTTGTCAAATTTTCTTGTGCTTTAGCCTAATGGTTAGGACCTGATCTAAACCCTATGGTCTTTGTCATTGTCCATACACCAAGGCCCATTTCAAAGGGTTTGGATTACCCTATTTGCATGTCTTTGATTGCTTGCTTCTATGCTTCATGCTTATGTTAGCCTCTCTAGTTCTAGGCTTTGCCATGTTTAGTGCCCTCTGTGGGCTTAACCTTGTGTGGTTACATCCGACGCCCGTAAGGCCTTGTTCAGATGTAACCCTTTAGGAGGCATCTTGGATGTTGGGTTGCTCCGTGCATACCCTTTCCATTTTCGCTCCATGCAATGCTATGCTTATCATACTTGTTTGTGCCACTCATTGGCTTTCTTTGCATCTTTACATGCCTGCTTACATGTTCATGCATGAGTCTTGCTTGCTAGTGTGTCATCCATACTTCAAAACAATGAAGCTATGGACATTCGATCCAAACTTACATTTGTCTCCCGTGGACACCACCTTTGTTTCACCTTGTCGCTTGTTTGTCTTCTTTCTTGTTTGCCTGCTTGCCTGTTTGCTTTTTTGCTCTCTTATTTGTTTGTTATCTTGTGGTTCATCATGTCTCCTTCCAAATGCTTTGCTTGCGCATATCCCACCAAACTAAGGATATTGATTACATGTCCAATTCTAATACGTTGGATTGGTGTTAAAGGTCGATGGGTTAGATTTCGCCACATAGGAGTGAAGAAACGATCAACAATAAAGATTGAGATTGTTGTAGCTAAAATGTTGAAGAGTAGGAATGACCCAGCTGGGAATTTGAAATGTGGCCCAATGTGTCGATTCAGGGTTAAGGCTTGGAGGGTTATGAGGCTACTACAAATACCTATTGAAATACTTAAAAAAATGCCAATAGACCATAATGGGATAAGTTTGATTAGGGTTTTGAGGGCTTCCACTCTTCCATGGTACACAATCTCCATGATCTTGCATAATAGCCATCTAATTGTTTGTCATCTTCAGTTATCAAAGCTGCACGATTCAAGAATCTGTATGGAAGTGGTGACATTTTAGTTTCACAAACAATAATCTTTTTAATTTTGATAAATATAATAAAATTTCAACTTATATATGGCATAATTCATGATTTTTCTCTTAAAAAATAGTCAAACAAGGAAAACTAAAACACTCCACATCAGTATAAATAACTTGGGAAACAAGAACTATTGGGTAGACCCAACCATGATATGGGGGGAACAAAATTTGGACCGACACTCTAAGAAAATTAAAATGAAATGAAAGGTTTTATTCATTGTTTTGGGTAAAAGTGTTACGGATTCATTGAAGGAATTACCTATATAATCATAAAACTAGTTTAATTATATATTTGAAGTCTAATTTTATGGGGGGGAAAACATTTATTATTTGTGTTTAAAATAATTATAACACAAATAATAAATCAAGTCATTTCATTTCTTTTTTTTTTTTTTTTTTTTTTGGGAGAAACAAGTCATTTCAAGTTGATTGTAGGTTAAGCATATCAACACAAAATTGACCCAATATATTATTACTCATGTCAAAATGGTCAACCTTTTTAACATGAACTTATTTACATTAAACACCAACCAACAAATAATTGTGTTGTGTTTATGTGGTGATCATTATTAGTGTGCGTTTGTTTCAGCTTTTAGGAGCTGAAACGCACCTATTTATAAAAGCTGAAGGATTTTATGCGTTTGGATCAGCCCAAAATGCAACTTTTTGAAAAAAGTTGCGTTCTGGGCCAAGGGAAAAAAGGTGTTCTAAACGCGCAAATATTATGGACCGCAGGACGTCCATAAATCAAAATGCGCATGCGCGTTTGAACTATTACCGTTGGGCTGATGGTCAATTACGAAAATGTCCTGATAAAAATTCATCAGTTCATGCCTGAAGCTGTGACTCTGACGCCTCTCATCTCATCTCTCTGCTCTCCCTTTGCATGAAGCTCACTCTCACGCCTCCCATCTCTTCTCTTTGCTCTGCCTCTCCGTGGTAACTCTCTGCTCTATCATCTGTTGAATCTTCTTCCTCTTCTTCTTCTTTCTTTCGTCTTCTTCAACGCGCACTAATCTTTTTCTTTTTTCTTTTTAATTTTATTTCTGTCTAATCTGATTTGAGAAATACATTTTGAAGGTAGAGATTTGATCAACAAAACACCAAGCAACACTAATTTGCTACCAAAAACCACCAGGTACCAACATTGATCTGAATTTTTTTTTTTTTTTTTTTTTACCGAGTGTGGGAAAAAAAATTTCAGATCTTGCATGCTTTGTTCTTGCTAATGATCTATTTGTTTTCTTGCAGGGTACTGAAAACATTTGTGGGTACATGCTTTGTGGGTACATGCTTTTTTTACTGAGTGTTTGATTTGTTTTCTCGGCAACCCAGAATTAGATTAATGGGTATTGTTTTTGTTTTTGTTTTTGTTATTAGTTATTTGTTTTTGTTGATTGGAATTTACAGTGGTTTGAATCTTGCCATGAATGGTTTGTAGACTTGTAGCTCATAATTCTAATAGAAAAAAGAAAAAAGTTTGGGTTTGGGGTCTGAAAATCAGAGGAGAAAAAAGAGGAATGTAGTGTTCGATTTACCATATATAAATTTAAATATGAGGATTATTGTTGATGGCAAAGCTAAGTATTTATGTGGGGGTCTCTCTTGATGTGATAACATTGTGATTCATGAATTGCACTTGTACTGGCTCTATTGCTGAAAAGCTTATACGGGCTCTGTTCATGGTTGCTAAATCTAGGCAGCCATCTGTAATTTTCATGGATGAAGTATGCTATCCTTTCTGCAAACTACATTGTGAGGGTCTTTGTAGTCACCATACTTGGTTTTCCTTGAAGTATGCTATTCCTTTTATGCTTAAGTAGATTGTGTAGTTCATGAAGGAACATTGAGTGCATAAAGTTTGTATCGCATTGCTGTGTCCTATGGCACTTTTCAGATTCGTATTTGTTTGGAACTTGAGTTGGAACTTGATATTCGGATCCTAGTTGGCTGAAATTGATTGTATTGGAGAATGAACAATTATTGCTGTGGCTAGGAGTTGAGTTTCATATTGTTATTTATTAATCTGAATGATAATCTTGTTTTCTTAGATCACAAAGAATTTTCATATCGATATAGGGAAACACCCCGATGCCCTAGTATTTACATTATTGATTAAAATCAATTTTTATTATTATTCTTGTTAACAATCACCAAGCAAAAGTGTTTTTCTTCTTCACTCAAATTGTTATTTAATTATATTGTCTTTGAATTTACCTTGCTCCTTGTGGTTCGACCTCGGTACTCCGAGAAATATATTACTACAATCTCCTACACTTGGGAGTGAGCAAGCAATTTTGGCGCCGTTGCCGAGGAGCTGCAGTGGATTTAGAGGCAATTTTTTTTTTTTTGGGAGCAAAGCATAGCTAGTGTAAATTCTTCTATTGGTAACTTCGTTCCATTTTTTCCCTTATTTTGTTTTTATTTTTCTGTTTGTTTTTATTTTATTTTATTGTGCATTCATTGTTGCATGAGCATTTGGGTTAGAAACAAGAGAGGCAGATTAGAAAATTTTGAAACTTACTTTGGTAACATTTTTGACACACCTTTGTCTTCACCTTCTTCATCAATCATGGGTAATAAAACACGTAATAATCATGAGGAGAATAGAAGAACTATGTATGAATTATTGCATCCCACACAAAATTCTGTTCCTTCATGCATCATGTTTCCACCTAATGCACCACGTGTAGAATTGAAGCAAGGTTTATTAGCAATACTTCTTGACTTTAGCGGACAAGAAAATGAAAATCCTTATGTCCATGTTAGAGCTTTTGAAGAGGTAATTAGTAGTTTCTATGCACAAAGTGTTATTGAGACTGTTAAGTTATGTTTCTTTCCTTTTTCACTTGAGGATAAGGCAAGAAGTTGGCTTTACACCTTGAAACCTAGGTCTATAGGTAGTTGGGGGGAGATGGCCAAAGAGTTTTTTAAGAAACATTTTCCTCCCCACAAAGTGCAGCAAGTAAAAAGAAGGATAGCTAGTTTTGTCCAAGGAGAAAATGAGACCTTATACCCAGCTTGGGAAAGGTACAAAGATCTTTTCAATTTCTGCCCAACTTAGGGGTATGAAGATTGGAGGTTGGTTAGCTATTTTTATGAAGGACTTACACCTAGGGACCGACAGTTTGTTCAACTCTCATGCGGAGGGGACTTTTTACAAAAAGAACCTAAAGATGCAATGGATTATCTTGATGAGATAGCTAAAAACTCTAACACATGGATTGGACCTAGCCCTATGGACTCCACTGATAGGACTAGAACTAACACTACTACTTCTAGTGGAAGTGTTTTCAAGTTGAGGGAAGATGATAACATGGGTGCAAAAATCAGCATGTTAACTAAAGAAATTGAGGAACTCAAAATGAAAGGAAGTAGGAATGTTAGTGCTACCTTTAGAGAAGACCCAATGGAGGTGTGTAAAATTTGTCATGAGGTAAACCATACTACAAATGAATGTGCATCACTTTCATCATTCTTGAATGTGCCAGAAGACCAAGAACATGCATTTAATTCATATTGGCCAAATAATTCTTCATGTTCTAACAATTATAACCCAAATATGCCAAACCATCCGTATTTGAGTTATAAGAGTGACAATGTGTTGAATCCTCCTACTCCAAGGAACTTTAATTCACCACATGCATCATCATCATCTTGACCTTCCTTGGAGGATGCACTTAGTACTTTCATTCAAAGGCAAAGTGAGCAAAATCAAAAGCTTGAATCCATGATCACTAGGCTAGATGAAGAGGTAAGAGAGACCAAGAGTCATATAACTAGGCTTACAAATTCATTGAGTGGGATAGAGAGAGGGAGGCTCCCTTCCCAAACTCAACCCAATCCCATCAATCAAAATCTAAAGATTGGCTTTAAGGATAACCATGAGGAAGTAAAAGTTGTGACCATTTTGAGGAGTGGTAAAGAGATTGATAAAAGTTCTCCTCTAGTAACTAAGAAATCTAAGGAGACCATAGTTGAAAAAGAGAAGGATGAAATTGAGCCACTTGGGCTTGATGACATTGAACAATGCCCAATCCCTCCACCATTTCCCCAAGCCTTAATTTACTTAGGAAATTGGACACCGCATCTGAGATATTAGAGCATTTGTATCAAGTCAAGATAAATTTGCCATTATTGCATGTTATCAAGCAAGTGCCTACATATGCCAAGGTAATTAAGGACCTATGCACTATCAAGAGAAAGCATCATGTGAAGAAGACCGCATTCCTAACAGAATAGGTAAGTGAAGTTATCCAACATAAGACCCCGCCAAAGTATAAGGATCCAGGTTGTCCTACGATCTCTTGTACTATTGGAGATTACATCATGGAGCATGCATTGCTAGATCATGGGGCAAGTGTTAATTTGATCACTTTCAGTGTATATCAAAAACTTGGACTTAGTGAGTTGAAACCTACTTCAATAACTTTACAGTTGGCTGATCACTCTGTAAGGGAACCGAGAGGGATTGTTGAGGATGTGTTGGTGAAAATTGAACAATTTTATTATCCTGTTGATTTTATTCTTCTAGATTACCAACCTGTTTTACATCCTCATATTCATACCCCTATTATTTTGGGTAGACCTTTTCTTGTCACAGCTAATGCTTTAATTAATTGCAGGAATGGGAGAATGCAACTCACTTTTGGTTCCATGACTTTGGAGCTAAACATATTTCATGTGGCTAAACAACCACATGAGGATGATGATTGTGCTTATGTGAACCTCATTGGGGCAGTGGTTCAAGAAGAGTTTAATAAGAATTTTTTTTCTGATCCTCTTGAAACTCTTCTTAATAATTCTGTTGGTTCTTATGATTTAGAATGTGATATTCATGTATCTGAAAATTTTTCTTTGTTGGATTCCTCACAGGTTTTGGAAGAACAACAAATGATGGCAATTAATAAAGGGTGGAAGCCTTGCTTTGAGGAGCTACTAGAAAATGAAGAAAAGCTCGTGCATTCAAGTGAAGAGGCACCACAGCTAGAGCTTAAACCACTGCTTGGTAGTCTTAAATATGCATATTTAGGCACAGGTAAGTTAAAACCTAGGTGGGATGGCCCTTTCATTGTAAGAGAAGTGTTTAACTATGGAGCTGTAGTAGTTGAGGACCCTAAAGGTGGTAGGATTTTGAAAGTAAATGGACAAAGGTTAAAACCATTTTTAGGGGGAGTTATACCAGAGGAGGAGACTATGTCACTAAAGATCCCTGCCTATTGGGATGCCATGTGAACTCTAAAAGTGCCCTATAAAGTTGTACCATATTTGTTTTAATTTTCTTTTCTTTCTATTTTTTTTCTTTTTGCTTTTTATTTTTGTTTTTGTTTTTGTTTTTGTTTTTTTGCTTTTTGTTTTTTGTTTTTTGTTTTGTTATTATTATTTTTTTTTTGGTGAGCTAACATTTGCAGGTGTGAAAGAAATTTCAAAAAAAAATAATAATAATAATAATTTAAATGCTTAAGGTAACTTCTTCCCTTTATTGTTGAATTTATTTTGGCTTTGATACATTGAGGACAATGTAATATTTTAGTTGGGGGGAGAGGTTTAAACTTTTTGCTACACCTTGCATTATTTTTCTTTCTTTCTGTTTCCCAAAAAAAAAAAAAAAAAACAGGTTGGGATACATGAACAATGCTGAGTTGGTTATACTATTCGCTATATTAAGACTCTTTCGTGAAGAGCACAATTGGAAAATTTTGAGCACAATAACCAGGTTAGTGGACGGTTGGATGTTGGATATGCATGGATCATGAACAAGCTAGATATAAGCTGAAACTCAACCCATATAGAGAGTTCTTGAGCCTTACTTTTCTTTGTGAGAGTATATCTTTGTTTGAACTATTAAATTTCTCTCATATGCTTTAGTTTTTGTAAAAGATCTCTATATTTTTTTGGTTGACTACTGGAAACATTATGGGGAGATATACCATGATCTTACTTATTTTTGTCCTTAGGCATGCTGGTTTATGTGGAATTTTAGGAGATGAGAGCTTAAGGCCATCAATCTTTTGTCACCAGCTAAACAAATATTTAGCCTACCTTTACATTAACCATTGTCACCATCATTTGAGCTATGAGAAATACTTCTACAATACCACAAAACATTTTTATCTGTGGGTATTCTCATGGGGGTTCAAGTTTTGAGCAATTGATGTGTTTAGATACCACCATTGTCTCTCTTTTCTTCAAAAATCAAAAAAAAAAAAAAAAAATGAAAAAGAGAAGTGAAAAAAAAAAAGAAAAAAAAAAAGAAAGAAAGAGGAGACCGTACATAATCAATCAATAAATCATTGGTGTCTTACACATCTTTCATGTATTTCAGAAGGGTTATATGGTTGAGTAAATGTTATTTTGATTCAAGTTGGTTGCTACTGCTATGAGTTGGGTTTGGCTTGAATTTTCTATATTTGATTCATATACCTCATATTTCAAAGAGAGCAGTTTGCCTTTACCTAGCCATAAGATTATACTACCATTGAGCTTAAAGTCTTACTTGATCCTAAAGGTGCATGGCTGGTATGTGTTTGGAATAAAAACTAGGGATGAGAATGGTATTAACCTTATGTTTCCAAGAATTCAACATCCTTTCCAAGAGATTTTTTTCCATTATTTTAGTGGTTGTTTTTGTATACACATGTGATATTCTTAAAACTTCTTCTTTCCTTTTTGTTCACATGTGATTTGAAGAGAGAAACCATTACTTCTATGTGTGTTCTTTCAGAGTGTTGATGACTTAAGAGAGGTTTTGGAGTAGAGGCTCTAATCTAGATTATTCTTGGTCTATGCATGTTTGGAAAAGCCAGTTTGATTGGATGGGCTATGCACACACACACTCCAAAAGTGAAGCTAGTGAAAGCTCTTTAATATGATGAATAGTATCCCAACTCAAAATTGAAAGTTCATTTGTATGATATAATGTTAAAGCAGACTAACATTTGCTGCAGGTATTTTCAGGAAACCTTTGACTTTTGTGTGTAGAGTCACTGCAAACCCTCACGAGAATAAACTCGTCCACTAGGGCGACCTAGGGGTTCAAAGACTTGCTACACATGGGAAGTGTAGTCGTGTAGCCTACAAAAGTGGCTTGTATTTTAGTTTTAATTTTTCACTTTTAGTAGACATGGGTGCTTTGTGGATTGCTAGGGACTAGCAAGATTTAAGTTGGGGGGTGTGATAACGCCTTAAAATGTATATTTGTTATATATTTATATGGGCATTATCTCCTTATTATTATGCTTAATTTGTATAATTAAGCCATGATTTGCATTAGTCCCTATTATTTATCTTTACATAATTTCTTGAATAAAATGCTATTTATTGTGTGTAATTTTCTACTTTCAGGAAATTATGTGAGAAAGATGAGTTTATAGAAATTTGTGAGAGAATAGAGGCCAAACTAGAATTAAAGTGGAGCTATAAGACCATGCTTAAATTTCTAAGAAGGTGCAGCTAGAGTGCTTAGATCGTCTACCATGATTAGAAGCTTCAAATAAGGAAAGAAATCAAAGAAGCAGAATCTGAAAAGGAAAAAAATCTGATTTGAGCACTGATCAGTATTATGGGCGTATCTCTCTCCTTAAAAATCCAATTGACACAAGGCCAAATGGGTTGGAACCGTGACTTAAATATCTACAACTTTCCAGTTTTGAGTTTTTCCAAATTCTTAATTTTTGGAGGCTGAAATTAACTTACGAATTACCACTATAAACTTGGACAGAAATTAAAAATAGTAAATGTTTTATTTTCTTGGGACACTGAGATATTAGGGTTTTGAAGGGAGGCTAGGCAGAACGAATTTGGGGTAGAGAAAACCATGTATTTTTTCTTTCTCTAATGGCAACCTAAACTCTTTGCTAGGGTTAGGGGTTATGTTTCTTCTATACGGTATGAATATTTAATGTGATTCTTTCTAGGATTTTATCAACGACATATTTGATTGTTCAATTAGATTTCTTTTGATATATTAGTTCTTCCATGCTTTCAATAAGTTCAATTATGTTTTTCTTATTGTTTAGATAAATTTCTAATAGTTTCAAATAGAAATTAGGATTTAAAGTTAATGGGTTTTTTTAAAAACTTTTCTAACCGCATTATCAATCGAGGTTATCATGCGTTTTTGAATTGTCTCAGTTCAACCGAATCATAAGTTTTTAATTGTATAAGAACGATTAATTATGAAATAGATGTTTTCTTAGATCACAAAGAATTTCATATCGATATAGGGAAACACCCCGATGCTCTAGTATTTACATTATTGATTAAAATCAATTTTTATTATTATTCTTGTTAACAATCACCAAGCAAAAGTATTTTTCTTCTTCACTGAAATTATTATTTAATTATATTGTCTTTGAATTTACCCTGCTTCTTGTGGTTCGACCTCGGCACTCCGAGAAATATATTGCTACGATCTCCTACACTTGGGAGTGAGCAAGCAGCCTATTTCATATGCTTTTTGCATATGTTCCTTTTGTTGCCTGTCTGTTGATTTCTTGTTTTTACCTTTGCATATACACACATAGAGTGAGGATGCATGGAGCTAGGGCACGGTCTCCCAAGCGCAAGCAAAAAGTTCTTTTTTATCCCTATTTTTGTTTCAAAACTATTGAAAAAACTATTTACAAAGTTTAGGGTTGGAAAAAGTACTTTTTAAAATTTAGGGACGAAAAACAAGTTTTTATTAAAATTTAGAGACCAAAATAGTATTTTATCATTTATATATGAAGTCCTATTTATATACAACTTTTTAAGAAAAAAAAAAGTATTAGTTTTTGTTTTATTTAATAGGGACATGATTGTAAATTTATGCCAATTTTATTTTTCATTTGTTCAATTTTCTTTTTATTTAACAAATGAGTTTTTCGTCTTCTTACTTTTTTATATCTTCCCAATCAAACACATTCAAGAGAAAATTAAATATTTTTTATTCTTTTATTTTTTTTCATCCCTTCTTTTTTATTTATTTTTTCTCTTTCCAATTTTTCACTCATCAAACCAAACTAGTTGTAACCCCAACGTCATAGGCCAAATCCCACTGTTGGTCAAAATTATTAGTGTTTTACAACTGTTTGAGAAATATTTAGCAATGTGTCACTTTTTTAAAACTCGAATTTATCATGGAACTTGAGTTTCAAAAACTTGAATTCCATAGAAAATGCTACTAACATGGATTATTTTAAGTAAAAAATGCTACGCGAAACTTGAGTTTAAGAAACTAGAGTTCTGAATGTTCAGAAAGTGTATAAAACACTATGAACGTTTAGACCCTCAATTTCCAAATTATCAATTCAAGTTTATTATCAAACAATTAATGTGTGGAATATGAACATAAGCATATAATAGAATTGATAAACAATCTAAACTAGATAAAATCACATTCACAGTAGAAATTAAATGACAAAAATTAAGGGAAGAGAGATACAAATAGAAGGACAACACAACAATGTGTTATCAAAAAGAAAACCGAAACTCTCGGCGTAAAACTTCACCGCCGCCCTCCAAGCGATAAATAATCCATTAAAGAATGTAGTTGGGATACATGAATAGTAGAGAACTCTCCAAGTCTAATTTACTCAGTGTACCTAAGCCCTCCAAGCTCCTATTACGACGAGGTTGCGCCGAACCTTTGTCTTCTTTAGCTTACCGGATTCCGCTATAAACCATAGTATCAACCAATGTGAATTGGTTCCTTCCTAACTACTTCCTAAAGCACCAAAAAGCCTTCTCACAGATATGGGTATAGTGAGAAAAGTTTTGGCTAATGAACCTCTCAAGGATGTAACAATGGAGAGGGTGAGAGTTGAAAATTTTGAAGAGTCACTATGTAAAGATTATGGCTGAGTCAATCTTGTTTTTCTCTAGAATTTTTCTCTCAAAATTCTCTTTGGAAGCTCTCTATATTTCATGGGTATAAGAGTTATTTATACTGGAGTGAGAAAGGAATGCGAAGAATCATTTTTTCATAACAGAGTGGATTAGCGACTTGGCCTCGCGACTTGACTGAGTTATGAGTCCAAGCCGTGAACTAACTGAAAGGCCAGACATGACTTTTTGTCCTGTAGTGCTCCAGCTGGTATGATGCTTCAGCTTCTCTGCATACTTGGTACATGTGCAACTTCTAGCGGCTAGCAAGCCGCGAGCTATCCGCGAGATCCAGTCACAAGTCCCTGCTACTTTGCACAAATTCAACCTTACATATTCCTTGTGGTACTTGAGTTTTTGTAAGAAAGAGTTCCATAATATGTTACTTCTTGCAACTTCATATAATGCAAAATTATACAAGGACCCTTTACTGTATTTTATACATTACTTACTATTTTTTCTATTTCCTTTTACACATCTACATTTAGTCGATATTGCGTAGTATTTTTCAATTTCTTCAACAGGTGACATCAACGCAACCTTATAAGATTAAGCATTACACATGACCTTCCGCCACAATTATTGAGCACTAAATATTGTGAGCCGTTGTTTTCAGTTCATACAAGGAGGATCTTCTCAAAAAATAAATAAAAATATCATACAACATATTATTTGATAATTGTTAAGATATTCTTTACAAAACTTGAAGCACGAACCATAAATATGTTACATGGATACTCTCGTACATGGCATTCGAAATACGTTCTTACAGGGTATTTGAGTTTGTAAAATTTGAATTCCGTAAATTCGAGTCGGAAAAACTCAAGTTTAAAAAAAAAATACATATTTCAAACAGCAGTGAAACCATGATAATGCCTATTGGGCCATTTTGGCCCAACTTTTCATATCACAGGTTTGTGTCTACATTGGAGGTGGATTGAAATCATTGCACCTGATGCAATTAGTATTGAACGCTTTAGATTTAAAATTATAAAAAGTAACTACAAATCTCAGCTATCAAATATTAAAAAATGAATAAAATTTTTTAAAAAAAGTAAATAAATAAATGAATAAAAATTAGGAAAATGTAAAAGTAAAAAAATAAATAAAGTAGAGATGAGTGCTTACTGTAGGCCACGTGGGGTTTGGTCTAGGGCGAGTGAACAATAGATGTAATTGATGTAATTGTATAAGAGTATCCACAATGCTATCATATTCTATTTTATTATTTCAAAAAATTATTTTATCAATTGTACCATACTATTTTATAATAATCTTAATATCTCAATTTTTATTTTATAATATAATATATTAAAAATAATATATTTATATAATAAAATAATATATTTTAAGACATAAATAAAAGTCAGCACGGAGAGAGAGAGAGAGAGAGAGAAATATTGAGACGTGAGAGAGAGTGAGAGGAGAGAGAGAAGAGAAAAAAATATATTACTTTTTCTTACAATTGTGCTATATTACCATCACAAATTTGTGATGATACCGTAGAACAATTCTTTTTTGAAGGATATAAGACATATACAAGACTTGATGTTGGCTTACTTTTTTGCTTTGAATGGTAAATACCTTAACATATACCATTTATCTTGGGCTACTGTGAATGCTTTAAGATCTCAAATAGAAGAAGCCCCCATTTGAATATATATATATATATATATATATATATACAAACACATAAATGTGTGAGAGAGAGATATTTATGTATATATTTTAATCTATTTTATTGAAAGGACAAGGACAACACACTGAGTTTGATCGTACATATGCACAATCTGCTAACACTTCGTATCGCTGATGCCACTGTACAGTGACAATACACGCTGCACAGAGCTTGATACGTAATACTTGACAAAATAACAGAACTTTGCACTGCACAGATACAGCACAGTTGTTGAGTATATAATATTTTATAAACTAAAAAAGTGAAAAACAATTTTGGGACCCAACAACACAGCTACAAACTCCGGCCCACCCACACAGGCCACACCCAATGTATACCCGTTCAATTTAATATATTTTTTATGCAAGTTTTTTCTTTATCAATTATTATTAATTATTATAACAATAAATAATTTAAAATATATTATATTCATTTATTTATATTTTAATAATATTAATATATTAAATCATGTAATAAAAAAAATAAAAAATATTTTCAATAAAAAATTAATTAATATTATTTAATTACTATTTAAATAAAAAAAAAGATTCCATATAAATAATTTTGACCTATTTGGCCATTTTGGCCCAACTTTTCATGTCACAAGTTTGTGTTTCATTGTGTCGGTACGGTTTAGAAAATTATGACAGAGAGAGTGAAAGGTCAAAATACAATTTAAATCCTTACAAAAGTATCATTGGCGTGATTCTTTTGAAGATTGAAAGAAAAATAAGATATCAAAAAAAAAATTCAAACGCATCATCCTACCATATTTTCTTATCACCAAATCCACACATTTCTTATCCTCTGGATCCTCTGTCATCCGTATTCTGCCACTCTTGAATGAAGAGCTCTTTCAATTCACATTATTCTGTCACTTCATTGAACGAAGAGCTCTTTAAATTCACATTATTCTGTCACTTCATTGAACGAAGAGCTCTTTAAATTCAAATTATACATTGGAGGTGGATTGAAATCATTGCACCTTATGGAGGCCATATGAGGTCTGGTCCTATCATTTTTCAGACGTGGGTGTAAATATATATTTAAAGTACTTTCACTCCTTTGATTACAAATTTAGGGGGCAAAAGCAGCGGACCAGCATGATGGCAGGACTCAGGGGTAACAACTTTTATGGCTAACTTTTTAGGGTTTTATTTTTAATTTTTTACTTATTTTAACATATGATGTATCACATCTTAGATACCGATGTAAAACGTTGGAGTTAAAATATTTTGATTACAAATTTGACTGGGCAAAAGCAGAGGCAAATTATTAGCCAGTAGGCCCAATTTTAATAAACCAAAATCACTCACCTTGGCCGTCCTTTCCTCATCCATTAAGATATTTGTGGTCTTCACATCACGATGAATGATCATATGTTTTGTCCGCGTGAAGGTAGTTCAACCCATGTGCCGCTCCAATACAAATCTCCACGACTCACGGAGGATCCCACGAGCCACATAATCATAAATGAGGATCATCTCATTGCTATTATTGAAATTTACAATACCTAATAAGAGATATGAGTGTGTATGGGTCGGATTAAGAGAATTTTTTGATCCAACTTACTACAATGGGTAAAAAAAATTAACCCCAACCCAACCCATCATATGAGGCCAATCCAACCCACATGTGTCGGATTGAACCCATGGATTTAACCATGGTTTTAAAAACCAGTACGGTCAAAGAATCGAAAAAGAGAGTGATTATCGATTTTATAGTCCGATCAAAGTCTGACCGGTGGTCGAACCGGTGATGCCATAAATATTTAATCAATAATTTTAAAATTATAAAAATAGTTAATAAAATATAATAAGATTATTACATATAATTTATATTATTATTATTTAAAATATTTTCACTACTTTGATTACAAATATGAGGGGCAAAAGCAGCGGACCAGCATGATGGCAGGGCTCAGGAGTAACAACCTTTATGGCTAACTTTTTATTATTATTATTTTTAACCAAAACAAACTTTTTATTATTTTATTTATAATTTTTTAACTAATTTTAATATTTTTTTTAGAATGACCAAAATTGGAAGTTAATTAAAAATAATTGAATATAGTTAAAATATTTCAATCAGTCTGTAAGAGTAAGATACGATGTACCGCATCTTAGATGCCGATGTAAAACTTTGGGGTTAAAATATTTTGATTATCTCATTTGTAAAATATACTAAAATTAAAATTAATACTAAACAAATTTATTAATAATATAATATAATTATTTTGAAATATATTAAAATAGAGATTATAAATACTTAAATGAAGAAAATAAATACATGTTTGGTAAGTATATTTAAACAAAAACTTTCAATTTTTATGAAAATATAAGTTGATAAAAAAAGTATATAACAATATATAATAGTATTTAAAAATTAAAAATATATATTTAAAATGATGTACTTAAACAGCTCCAAAATCCCTTATATTTTTATATCTTTATCTATATTTTTCCCTTTCTTTTCTTCGCCTATAGGCTCAACCATTTATTTTAAGTTGGATTTTATTAATGTGTGTCCTAAGGGCACACATTAATTTCTATTTTTAGAGAAAATTTTTTTGAGAATTGAAAAAGTAATGAGAACTTTTTTAATTCTCAAGAAAATGTTTCAAAAAATAAAAAATTTAATGTGTGCCCTAAGGGCACACGTTAACCGGACTCTTTTAAGTTTTATTTTTTAATCTACTTGATTAAAGGAAGAAGGACAACACACTGAGTTTGCTCGTACACTTGCCCAATCTGCTCACACTCCACCGAGCTGAAGCCCCTGTACAGTGACAGTGCACACTGCACAAAGCTAGATACGTAATACTTGATAGAGATAAAATGGCAGAACTTAGCACTGAACAGGCACATTGCAGTTGTTGAATATATAATATTTTATAATCTTAGCTCAAAAATAAAAACACTTTAATCTAAAAAAGTGGAAAACAATTTTAGGCCCCAACAACACAGTTAAAAACCCCCTAACCGACCCACACGAGTTATACCTAATGTATACCTGCTGAAATTAATATATTTTTTTATGCAAGTTTTTTCTTTATCAATTATTATTAATTATAATACCAATTAATAATTTAATATATATTATATCAATTTATTTATATTTTAATAATATTAATTTATTAAATCATATAATAAATAAAAATAAAAATAAAAAAGATTTTAAAACTATCTTTTAAACCTCGATAGATGTAATCTGTCGAGCTAGCTGTCGAGTTAGCTATCGAATTTTAAAATACAACACTTCTTCACTTGTTTCTTAAATAGATTTGCATGGCTTTAACTCTTGACTTGAACAATATGTTTTTTGAAGACTTTAAACCATCCTAGATCTACCTAATTACAAGTAAAGTACGTTTTGTCATAGGATTAGCCAATTCTAAATGACATATGTTTTTAATATGATTCACATATGTCATAACAATCTCCCTTTTTGGCAATCCTTGACAAAACCGCAACAAACAAATGAAATATGAGAGAAGTCATAAATCACTCAACTCATACTCCCTTGTTGAATACAATAAAATCTATCCTAACACAAACTCTTAAAAAACTTTGCAAGAAGAGAGTTCATGAGATGAAAGACTTTGACAACCGGTATTTCTAAAACACTTTAAACAAAACTCATCACGGCATCTTAGTGTGAAACAGAAATAAAAGAATGTATACAATAAATAAGAAGCATGTGCATAAAGAGAGAAAAGAAACAACACATGAAGAGATATATGAAAGAATGTAATAACAACCTCAATATATATATATATATATATATATATATATATATCAATAAGAGAGTACAAGGTTTGCTATCACAAAGTAAGAAAAATGTATCTAAAAAGTAAAGAAGAGAAAAGATATAAAAAGTTCTCACTACATCCCTCAAAAGATAAACACTCCCCCTAACAAAAATATCTCCTATACTAACTCTCCACCTAAGTACATGACTACTCTCATACCTAAAACTACTTCCCCTTTTTGTCACGAATGACAAAGGGTAAGTCACTGAGAAGTGGTCATCTCATCGTTACCGGAAGAACTAGCATCCTTATCAGTAGTAGCATCAGCATAACTACCGGAGTCACCATCGTCATCCTCATCCTCAATTGCCTCTGGAGAAGGAGGGGGAGACTCCACGAAGCCACCAAGGCGAGCCTGTCGTCATGCAATACAACGAACACAGGTGTTCACTTGATACAACTTAGTAGTGAGTGTATTAAGGCAAGCATCAATGCGCTAAAACTGCACCATGACCGCCTCAAGGGTCACACCACCCGTAGAAAAGGAAGGAGCTGTTGTGGATGGAGCATAAGAAGTTGGAGGAGTCACTGTCTCGGTCCGTGGCCGCTTTAGTCGAAGTTGGGCCTCGCTTCGTCTAACGATTGCCACCTCAACGGCATACATCATGAAGAAGTGAGAAGACTCGGGATAGGAGACAGATGCATGGCGAAGAATCCGCGTGATAGTAGAATGGAAGATAAGTTTATCACAGGTCACCGCATCCTTATAGATATTTATAAGGGAGAGTATGAAGTGATAGGGAAAGTCAATAGTAAGTACCTCAAGTAGAGATAGTAAAAATTGAGCACGAGGCTCAGTAATTGAATTATAATGAGACAAGGGATATAAAACAAATGTCGTCACCATATTCAAGAATCTCGAACTTTTTGCAAAGCCAAAGCATGGGGTGTTTTGATGTTCAGCCCAAGATGAGGGTGTCTTATAGAAAAGAGACATGAATTCATCTTTGGACATAATCTAAAGACGAAAACAGTCGGGTAGTTAGCAAACTCTACCCTCGGAACGTATAGCACCTCGAATATAAGATCCGGAGTGACTACAATGCACTTACCTCGAATGCAAGTGATGAAATGAGTTATAGAGTAATCAAATCCATACATATTAGAGTAGAACTCCTGTATGATCACGGAGGGATAAGTGACTGGATGTCACAAAGAGACTCCCAACCCCTAATATGAATGACAGTGGGAAGGTCAGTAT
Organism: Quercus lobata; assembly: GCF_001633185.2. Taxonomy (NCBI): domain Eukaryota; kingdom Viridiplantae; phylum Streptophyta; class Magnoliopsida; order Fagales; family Fagaceae; genus Quercus; species Quercus lobata. The sequence continues at coordinate 97,038,361 of NC_044907.1, forward strand.
CGAAAAAATCTAAAAGAATAACTTGACATTCCGAATGAATGCCACATTGAGAAAAGTACTCTGAAAAGTCCTTATGGACTATATGATCACAGAACCTAACATGAAAGGGGGTAGGATCAACAAAGGAAGAAGATGATGCCCCAGAACGAAGAGGGTTTCGGGAGGGAGTAGACTTGCTCTTTTTAGGTGCTATAAGCAGACTAACCGAGAGAGAGAGAGAGAGAGAGAGAGAGAGAGAGAGAGAGAGAGAGAGAGAGAGAGAGAGAGAGAGAGAGACGTAGAAAAGTACCAAACACAATTAATTTCGATAAGAAGGAAATAAATGGTACGTATGCATGGAAAATGCAAGAACTCGTGACATGCAACAAAAAATACATTATGGGTTCAGCCCAATCCAATCCTACCAGTACACAGGATTTCAACATAGTAAGTACACATCTATATTGCATGAAACTCAACCCAAAAAATTTGCAAAAAACTCATCAATTTTGAAAAACCCTAAAATTTTTCAAAAACCCCAAAAACCTAGATTTATATGAATGAAATGCATGAAATAGGGTGAAAACAAGATCATACCAGAGATGAGAAGATCAATCTAGGCCGAAGATCCACTGAGTAAGAGGTTTAGAGAGAGAGAAGTGTTTAGGGAGGTGAAGGGTAAAAAACTATCAAGAAAGATCGGAGAAAATGAGAGAAAAATATCGCATTGAGCTATATAAAGAAACACGAAGCCTGATGGATCAAGAGGTGTCAAGAAGCTATTGAGCACTAAATGTCGACAGATGAAGTTGTCGAGGTGTTATCGAGAGGTGTCCACAGCAAAGTGACCTCGATGGTTCAAGAAGTTATCAAGCATCTATCGAGCAGACAAAAACTTTCTCGATGGATCAAGAATCTATCGAAAAACTATTGAGACAAATTCTCAAGAACTTCAATGGATCAAGATTGCATTAACTTCTGTCGAGAAAGAAGATCAATGATCTCGATAGATAGCTTAGTTGTCAAGAGGTATCGAGAAGCTATTGAGAAGTGCAAAAACAGTTTTTCAAAGAAGAGAAAAACACAGAAATGAATGCAATCAAGCATGTTACTCAACCAAAAATCCAATCAACATTTTAAGCTTTCAAAAACATTGCTCAACAAGAAAAATGTCAAGCATTTAGATCCAAAACACACACACACACACACACACACACACACACACACACACACACACACACACATTTTAAACTCTCAAAAACATTGCTCAACAAGAAAAATGTCAAGCATTTAGATCCAAAACACACACACACACACTAAACAAGTCTAACCAATTTTGTATTTCAAAAACAAGTCAAGACTGTTTAATGAGCATACATTAACACATGTATACTTTATGATGGCCATATCACATTGTACTTACACATGTATCAAAAGTAGCAAAGAATATTGCGTGTTGTGTGTGAAAAACATCGCAAGATTGCATAAATGTCTTCATGTTATGATGATTTGGGATATGAGAAAATCAGTTTAAGTTATAAATAATCATAATTGCTTGATGGAGACTATTACCTTCAAGGTATATCTTATAACTCTCACATCTCCAAGAAGTCATGCTTGCAATCATATATAAAGCATTTTGATTCTTTTTGCTTTTATTTTCTTTGCATATTTTTCTTTGTTAAGCATATCACACATAGGCATATAAAAGAGAGAAAATAAATACCCAATTATGTTAAACTTTTGACATTGCACTTTTGCTATGCTAAAGCATATAGATGTCATTTCAGGATTGGCAGGCAACAGTGGTGAGATAGTTATTTATGTCTTTCTTTTAAGATAGTTATTTATGTCTTTCTCTTAAGATTTTCTAGTCCTTTTCGTCAAAAAGAGTGATACAAGTGTTAAGTACAAGAGATTACTTAATCTTACTTATCACAAACATGAGCCACTAAGCTTACTTGCTTAATTGTGCATAGAGATGCTCATCTAAGTTACAAATGATACAAACTTTAGAACACTTTGTTTCGATGGCCATCCAAGGTACATAAGTATCGATATACACAAAAGACACACTGTTTTTGTATTTTTCAGATTTTTCAAAATTTTTTATTTTATTTTAATGAAAAATAAAATAAAGAAAAACAAAAAACAAACAAATAAAAACATGTTGAATAAAGCAAAGCGTAAAAACTAGATGCAAATGTATGAGGAAGGAGGAGGAGAAGGGAAGATCAATCCATAGAGATCACACCAATATTTTGGCGAAGGAATTCAAACATTTTGTTATTAAGAGGTTTGGTAAACAAATCAGTCTTCTAATTATCAGTGTGAATAAACTCAAGTATTGAGAGTACCGTCTTCGACAAGCTCGCGAACAAAGTGATGTCGAATCTCTTTGTGTTTAGTACAAGAATATTGAACAGGGTTCTTAGAGATGTTGATGACATTGGTATTGTCACAATAGATGTTAAGATGTTCTTGACAAATACCATAATCAAGGAGAAGTTTTTGCATCCATAGAAGTTAGGTACAATAGCTACCGGTAGTGATGTATTTAGTTTCTGCAGTGGATAAAGAGATGTAATTCTGCTTTTTGCTCTTCCAAGAGACAAGATTGTTACCCACATCAAAACAACCCCCCGAAGTACTCTTTCTATCATCAGCATCCCCAGCCCAGTTTAAGTTAGAATACACAGCAAAGACATCATTTGTATCCTTGCTATAACACACATTGAAGTCGGCAGTGATTTTGACATACTTTATGATTATTTTCAAAGCAATCATATGAGATTCTTTGGGATTAGCCTAATATCTAACACACACTCCCACACTGTAACTAAAGTTAGGTCTACTAGCAGTAAGGTAAAGAACACTATCTGTCATACTTCTATAGAGAGACGAATCAACATTTTTACCCAACAAATCAATAGTGAGTTTAACATTTGGGTTCATAGGAGTTCTAACAGAACTAGCAGATTCCAAACCAAACATTTTCTCAAATTTTTTAGCATTTTTTGATTGAGATATAAATATACCTGACTCTTGCTAACGAATCTGCAACTTAAGGAAGTGATTCGACTTTCCAATCATGCTCATCTCGAACTTGGCCTCATGAGTTTTGAGAAATTATGAGAAAGTTCATCATTTGTTGACCCGAAAATGATATCATCAATATAGACTTGAGTAACTATCAACTTGTCGTCTTCCCTTTTTATGAAGAGAGTTTAGTCAGCTTTTCCTTTTGTGAAACCATATGATACCAAGTATTATGTGAGCCGATCATACCAAGTTCTGGGAGCTTGTTTTAAACCATAGAGTGCTTTCTATGATCCGGAAAGTGTGGATCAATGAATCCTTTTAGTTGACCCACATAGATATCTTCTTTAAGGAACCCATTCAAGAAGGCAATCTTTACATCGATTTGGTAAAGCTTGAACTTCAAGTGACATGCTAGGGCTAGGAGAATCCTGATGGACTCCTATGGACTACTGGAGCAAATGTCTCATCATAGTCTACTCCTTCCATTTGAGAGTATCCTTGAACCACAAGATGAGTCTTGTTGCAAATCACATTACCCTCTTCATTAGTTTTATTGCAGAATATCCATTTTGTACTAATGATGTGCTTATTTTTCGATCGAGATACTAGAGTCCAGACATCATTACTTTGAAACTAAAGCAGTTCATCATGCATAGTTTCAACCCAACTTTCATCCTGAAAAGCTTCCTCAACCAAGGTGGGTTTGACCTGCGACAAATAACAATAATATGACACAAAGTTAGCAACACATTTATCAACTGTACGCTTCCTTAGTATAAGTTCATTCATGTTTCACACAATAAGTTTAGGAGGATGATTAAACTTAATCCTGGAGGAAGGTCCTTTCTCTTCATGGATTTCAGAATTAGGCGAGTTAGGTATGTCTGCTGAACCTTCTACTACACTTGGAGTGCCGAAAGTGCTTGGAGATGCGGACTCTTGATCAACAATTTCTTGAACATCCTTGGGCTTGGGAGGAAGAATTTCTTTGGGGATTTCCTCACTCATTTTCCCAGAACCGAACTCTAAAGCTTCATCGATAAAAACATTGACAGTTTTCATTACCTTCTTGGTTCTCTTGTTGTATACCCGATAAGCCTTGCTTGTAGATGAGTATCCTAAAAATATCCCTTCATCGCTTCGAGATTGAGAATGAAACAAGTACTTCCAAAAATTCTGAAATACTTGAAATTTGGCTTCCTTCCCTTCCATAACTCATAAGGAGTTTTCTTGGTACCGTGTTTGAAATACACTCTATTAACTGTATGAACGTAGTGTTTATAGCTTCTCCCCACAAGTTTCTAGCCACATCCTTATTGTGTAACATAGTTGTAGCCATCTCTTAAAAAACTCTATTCTTTCTTTCTACTACACCATTTTCCTGAGGAGTAATAGGAGCAGAGAATTCTTGAGATATACCTAATTTAGTGCAAAAGGACTCCATGTAAGAGTTCTCGAATTCTTTACTATGATCACTTCGAATTCGATCGATCTTTAAGCTCTTCTCATTTTGCAATCTTGTGCACAAGGCTTCAATGTGCTCAGGAGCATCTGGCTTAGATCTTAGAAGAATGACCCAAATGTACCGAGTGAAGTCATCTACCACAATCATGATGTATCTCTTTCCACCAAAAGACTCAGTTCTAGTTGGTTCCATGAGATCTAGATGCAGTGGCTCCAATGGTCTAGATGTAGTGGATGTCTGAATACCCGAATGTTTAGCTTTTGTCTGTTTCCCAAGCTGACACGGTTCACACAGCACATTGTTTACTTTACTAAGCTTTGGTATCCCCAAAACGGATTCATGCTTAAATACAATTGAAAGATGTTTGTAACTAGCATGTCCCATCTTTTGGTGCCAATGATCTTCATTTGGCAAATGAATGATATTGCACACAATATCAACATCAGGGACCAAACCATAACAATTGTCTAGATTGCGAACACCACTTATAAGTTTCTTTCTAGACTCATTCAACACAAGGCATTTCCCTTTAGAGAACAGTACCATAAAGTCTTGATCACATATCTGACTTATGCTTAACAAGTTCACTCTCAGACCTTCTACATATAGCATATTGGCAACGTTTGGCAATCCAGGTAAAGAGATGGTTCCATTTCCTTTTATCTGTGATTTGCTCTCATCACTGAAAGTAACATTACCACCTTTCTTAGACTCAAAAATCTTAAAGAGAGATTAGTCTTCAGTCATGCGTCTTAAGCAACCGCTATCAAGGTACAACAAACACGTGTCCATAACCTTAAATGTGGACTTCATCATGAAACACACCTCATGCTTAGATGACAAATCAGTAGGAATGGTGTTTTCTCTCATCTGTCATTTATGAACAAAGCTTTTAACTTTCACTCTTCTCAGATGAACTCCTTTGCACATTTTTATTTTGAGACAATCTAGTTTCTTTTTTGTTAAGCTAAGATCTATTCCAATAGTCATCATGATAGATTTCAAATAACTTTTAGACTTGCATTTTCTGATACACTCAATCAAGTAGAGATTAGAAAAACAAGATGTATTTGAAAACAAATGTCTATTCATGCCAGTTGCAGCTATGACAACAGGGGTCAATAGATCACATAGCAAATATTAACCCTAATCAGAGTGTGCCTGCTTTGATGCTACTTGATAGGCCAAGAAAGTATTAACCCCTTATGATAAATTAACCAATTAATTAGTCAAGTGAATTAATTAAGTTAATTAACATATAACATGCGTAGTAGCACAAACAAATCACCAACTAAGTTAAATGCAGCATAAAATAAAGTTGACACAGTGATTTTTTTACAAATGGAAAAAACTTCTGAGGCAAAAACCCTATAAGGTGAATTTAAGGGCAGATTGTCTCCGGTCACAATATACTTGAATGAAACCTTTGCATCAAGTTGCATTCACTATGACGGCCCTTAAAATAATCCTTATATATGTTTAGGGTTGTGAGAAAAGAAAGCCTAAACAAGTATACACGGATATGTGTTAAATCAGATCTAAAAAATTGATTTTCGTAAATCTCGATAGATAGGTTATCTGTCAAGCAGCTGTCTAGCATCGAGCTAGAACTGCCTTTAAACCTCGATAGATGCAATTTGTCGAGCTAGCTGTCAAGCATTAAAATACAGCACTTCTTCACTTGTTTCTTGAACAAATTTGCATGGTTTAACTCTTGACTTGAACAAAATGTTTCTTGAAAACTTAAACTCATCCTAGACCTAACACATTGATTTCTAACTCGTATGAACCGACCAGATTGCCCAAATTTTTAAATAGAAAAAACACTTGGGTTCTTCTAGTTTTAGAAATTCTCTCTCTCTCTCTCTCTCTCTCTCTCTCTCTCTCTCTCTCTCTCTCTCTCTCTCTCTCTCTCAAATCACTAACCCAAGCCTCCTTGCTATCGTCGTCGCCAAATTGGGAGCTATTGCTGCCCTTAACCCTAGCCACCTTAGTCCTTACTGCCCACCTCGCCTAGATGGCCCGATTACCGCTATTGCACACTTCGTCCTAGGTTGACTGACTTGATTCTAAAACTTCTCAAGCCTTCGATCTACTTGAAATCTCTTCTTAAGACTTTGATCCCATGCAATCAGCTTTGAGTCAGAAAAAAAAAAAATATTTTGTTTTTTATTTATTTATTTTGTTTATAGCAAAATTTGTACTAGTGGTGGAGGAGGGAGTGGTGTTGGTGGTGGTGGTTTAGTCTTCTCTCTCCTTTTCATTTTAGTCTCATATATCTGGGTTTTTTGCTTTGTTTTAGTCTAATTTTTGGTTTCATTTGTTTCATAGATCTTGGTTTTTGGTTTGGATTGAGGGTCATTTTTGGTTTTTTCTTTTAGTTTCATAGATTTGGGTTTTCGATTTGGGTTTCGATTTATTTTTTGGTTTCATTTTAGTCTCTTAGATCTGGAGTTTTGGTTTGGTTTTGATTTTTCGGTTTTAATTTCTACGTTGTAAAGCTTCAAACCCGAAATCACCCACCTCCACCTAACCACACCCTCTACACCTCATCGATCATGGGCCATACTCTCGTGCATGGCTAGGATGCAGAAGAGCAATGCCTAGGCTTTACCTTACTCACTTGCCTTGCTACTTTTGTCTTTTCTCTAATTTTTTTTTTCTTTCTCCTTCATGCTTTTTCTTCCACTACTGCTTTTGTTTTCTTTCATCATGTCTCTTATCAGAGATAGATTTGGCTTTTTATCCTTTTATACACAATTATTTGGGCCTTTCTTGCTCTTTAATCTTCTGGATGGGCCTTTTGGCCTTACTTTCTATTGGGCTTTTGGATTACTAGCCAACCCTTTAAAAAATGGGCATCAACATTTAGTCTGCTGAGCATGTGGGTTGTTTTACAATTCACATGCGAATATCTCACTTATCATCTACATGTTTTTTGAAGAGTGGTCCCCATATTTTCTCTTCCTTTTTATTTTCTTCTTCTTCTTCTTCTTCTTCTTCTTCTTCTTCTTCTTATATAACGTGAATAAATCTATTTAATGCACTGCTTCTTTTAGACCACGCTTCACCTTTCTTTTCATTGTTACTCCTTTGCAAATAGTTGGATGTTCTGGTTATTGGCTTCTTAGCTTTAGTGGCATCATAATTATAGAATGATTTCTATCCCAACATAGCTAGCTCCTAGTATTCCATCCAAACCTTTCATATCAACTTGGAATGAAGGGCTTCTGTTATTAACTTTTGCATAAGAAGATGAACAAAACTTTAATATTGAAAAGCTCAAATTGAATGAAATTATAGAGAGATATTTGAGAGAGAGAGACATGGAGGTTAAGTATAGTACCGTGTAACTGTATCTTTTCGGTTCTTTGATTTGGCAAGACCAAACTCCCAACTCTTTAAAATCACCATTTCTCATCAACAATAATTTTCTCAAAGAAAAAATACAGTCATATTTGCAATTGACCTATACATTTAGATTTACATAAATAAACCCACACTCATACTCAAATTAATAACCAACTCCCCATTCTCCTCCAAACAAATCACACAAATAGTGCTTCAAAGGAAATTAATGACCAAAGCCTTAATTATATTTTGCATCCAATTCAAAACCAAAGCCTTAATCATATGTTAGCAGCAAATTTGGAAATAAAATTTAATACTTTAACAATAATATTTTGAAAGTTATGATGGTGGCTTTAAGTTGTAAAATAGGTGACACTGGTTTAACAGTGGTAAATTTCCTTAGATCTCTCTCTCTCTCTCTCAAGGAATTTTAATGATCTTGATTAAACCCTATAATCAACACAATAAGAAATAGAGAAAGCAGAAAGGTAAAGGAAACATTAACGAAAGACCTTTTAGTTAAACATTAAAAGAAACCACAAAATAAATTAGAAAACAAATAGAAAGCCAAAGGTTATATATGCCAAAGGAAAGCATCAAAAGGAGGAGCATAACCCCATCAATTAACTATGTAATCAAAGTAACAGTATTTGAATAGGAAAAGCAATTGTGGGAAAACAATGAACTGGGAATTGCATAAACTACAAGCAGAAACAATATTTGAAGAAGGGAAAAAATTATGTTATGGCCTTGGGTATATATTGTTGAAGAAAATTCAAATAAGATATATGTAAAGAAACATCTAGAAGAAGTCCTATAAACGAATAGAAAAAAAAGCAGAATAACTCATATAAGAAATGTGTAAAAGAATAACTCATAAGCAGTATCCAGCAACATAGATATGGTTGGTAGCATAGTACGCATACTGTAAAATTAATCACATAACTGCCCTGAACCATTTCAATCCTAAAATCCAAAACAAAAACAAATAAACAAAAAAGAATTTCTCTAACCCAAATACCTAAAGCAATCAATCCAACCAAATATCCAAACATAAAGCATATTTAACACTCAATTAAAAAGAAAATTACCGATGATGGTTCAAATAAAGTGGAAACTATACCTGGTAGTATTGTTTCTACTCAAACTTGGATTGCTTCCAAGGATTTGCCTTTTCACCTGCAAACCCAGAAAAGAAAAGTTAAAGAAAAACCCTTTAATTTTTTATTACATAGACTTGAAATAGAAATTAATCAATGACAAATGAAATTTACAATTGAATCCAAGAGAGAGTTAAATAAATAAACACTAAGTGGAACGATTGGAAACTCTTCACCAGGAATACTCATTCAAGAAGTGTAAAAGAAATTGAAAAGATAAAAAAAATACTTTGCTCTCGATGTGATTGAAAAATTAACCAAAACAATTTTAACTTGAAAATCCAAAACCAAACCAAACCAAAGCAACACAAATACCCCAACCATAAACCAAATCTAATCCAATAAACTTAGTCAAAATCAAATCTAGCCCAAAAGCCTAAATCGAACCTATAGTACCAAACACCTAAACATAAATCATAGTTACCACATAATTTTAAAATGAATAAAGAAAACCTTTACAAGCAACAGTTCCAGCTTCATGATGATGGTGGCTACCTTGACATTTATCTCTCTTTCAATCTCTATTTCTCTTCTATGTTTAAATAGTGTAACATTCCTAATGGGTTCATTATCTCAACTAAAGTCTCTTTTCTTCCTTTTCTTCTTTAAAAATATGGCAGCCATTGGTGAGAGAGACACAAAGACCTAAACTGAAAGCAATCTAAACAAATATAAAAAAACTTGATCATATTTAAAGCACAAACTGAAAAGATCTAAATCGAAACCACTCCAAATAAAATATCAAATTATGATCATATTTAATGAACAAACTGAAAAATGAAGAGAGAAACTTATAGGTAGCAATTCTGACATGATGATGGTGGGAGGATTGTCATTATTGGGAAGTCTACCTAATACTGACTCTATTCTCTGTTTTTTTTTTTTTTTAGTAATCACTAATCAGGCAGTAACAAATGAAAAAGAAATTCATTTAAAAATAAATGCAATAGAAGATGGTTAATTGACAATTGCAACTCTTTATCGATCCAACATGAGATCAAAACATGCTTAAAAGGAAATAACAATAATACACAAAGAAACAAGGGATAATTACACTAAACCCACCTGTGGTTCAGGCAAAAATCATTTTGCCTACCTATGGTTTGAAAAGTATCACTTAACCCACTTGAGGTATGATCTGTTTTTTTTTCGTAACCCACCTCTGTTAAAATCAGGGGTAAATAGGTATTTTTGCTCAAATTTTATATCTCTCTCCTCCCAAAACAAAAAATAGCACAAAAATGTAAGAGAAAGAAGATCAAAAAGTGATATTGATCTCTCTCTTAATTCACATAATTCACGTAAATCTTGAATATGAAGAACATACCCAAAAAAATAAAGCCCAGAACAACCTACACAAATAACCGAACTATACAATATTGCCCTTCAAAACAAGACTCTTGTTTCCTATATTGCACTGAAGTATACTGCTTTCTTCGACAGTACCAAGCCCCAGTGTTGCCTAAGTAAACCCAAATAAACATCATCATTCACAATAATAGTCAAAACCCAGTTCAGGAAACCTCAAAATCTCTTCAATACTCACATAGCACAGAAGATTTAAATCAAACACATCCCTTACCATTTCTATGAATCGAAGTGAACAAAATTTTCGAAACCCAGTTCAAATAAAACTTAAACTTAATACAAAAAGCAACCAATACCAACAAAAAAACATCAAAACCAGAGCTATAAATCAAAATAAAACCCGGGACATGCCATGACTTGATCCACTGAGATCTTCTTCTTTCGTGACCTGATCCACCGCAACGACATGCTGTTGGGGTACAGGAAACACTAACAACCTCTCGCTTCCTATGACTTAAGCTCCCTCCGTGACCGCACCAAGGACATCTTGATTGTCGTCGTCGCTCTCCTCTTCGGCGTTGGCTGCGGAGCACTCACCGTCGCCACCATGTACCTCGCTTGGTCTCTCTTCTCCCACTGCTTCTCCTCCTCTGACTACTTCGCTTTCCCCTCTTCTTTCTGCCTTTTTGGTCTCCGTACTTTACAACTTATGGCCTGTTACTAATGCACAAGGTCTTCGTTCTCTACCCACCCTTGATTTTCCTGATCTCCCTAGATCACCCTCCTTTAAGCAGGACCATCTTCCCTCGGTATGGCCCTTTTATAACGAATCCAACCCCGAGACCCACTTCATCAAAGATGGTAAAATTTTGAGAAAATTTTACAAACCCTAACTACGTGGGTGGGTCGTGATAAAAAAATGCCATTAACAACCTAAATGCATATCAATAGCAATCACACATACCATCCCTAGCTTTGATGTTGTGAAACTTGTGTTTTCTCCCGTTCCAGACACTCCAAACCACGAAGAACACCACAGGTCTCTCTCTCAAAAAGTTTTTTGAGTTTTGGGTGTTTTGATTTGTGTTATGTTGTGTTTTGGGTTTAAGAGGTGTTTTTGTAATGGTTGGGCTTGAGGTGGGTTACGAAGATTGACGAAAACATACCACAGGTAGGTTAAGTGATACTTTTCAAACCACGGGTAGGCAAAGTAATTTTCGCCTAAACCACAGATGGGTTATGTGTAATTATCCCAAGAAACAATAATTATAGCAGTAATTACATGATAAATTGACAAATTCCAACTCTATTTGCGCACCTACTCACGATCTATCTCGTTTTTCTGTCTTTGCCCTCTCCAGACCTAAATTATATTTGACACCAAATATAAATCAACAAAAAAATAGAGACTATACATGTTGACGCAGAGGCTAAATTGAAGTAGTTGGATGACAGATTTCTCAAAAAATTTTTGCCGTCCATGCCTTTCTCCTTAACAGATTCTCTAAGGTTGGGTTTTCAAATTGTTTTTTTTTGGTCTTTTTTTTTAATCTCTTATAACAGTGAAATTGTGTTAAGTACACAGTTAATACCAAACCGGTGTAGTGTCTACTAACCCTGTGAAACAGATCAAAAGCTGTTTTCTAAATCAAAACCGATTTTCCAAATCAAAACCCCAAGAAAAAAAAAAAAAAAAAACTATGAAAGCAGATTTTAGAAAACAGGGAAAGGCTCAATGATATTAAAATAAATCAAAAAATTGAGAAAACAAACATTTTCATGGAGAACCCAAAAGCCTGAAACAAAAAGGAAGAAAAACTAAAATCAAATCTAAACCTATCCAATGAAAAAACTCAATAAAAAGTAATATTTCATACCCAAATTTAAAAAAATAGAGAAAAAAGTACCAGAGCCGGTTCCGACAATCTGATAGTGGTAGATATATAGCCTAACGGTGTTGATGCGGTGATGCCTATAGATTTTTCATTCTGCTTGCAGCGGTGCTCTTAAGTCTAGCGAGGGAACTCTCTCCTTCTCTCTTTGTATTTGCGTTTTATTTTTTTGGAGTATTGGAACTCTTTCCTTCTCTCTCTGTATCTGCGTTTTTTTTTTATTGGAAGCTTTTAATTGAATTTTAACCGGTTATTTTTCTTTTTTATAGGGAGAGGCTTTTAAACGGTGTCGTAGCATTGCCAAACAATATAATGCATCGTTTTTTTAACATAAACGTGTCTAAATTTTAATAGGCACTTATCCTATTTGTTAGCACCTCCTTAATTGTAGGAATCCACTTTATCTCAGCTTCTGCTATTATATATATATAAAGATATCTTGTGATCACCTAATTCTAAAGGACAAATAAAAGATGAAAAAAATGGAAGGATGACCCTAAAGCTATGGCATATCCTAAGACAATTGGGATAAAGGAAAAGAAGTTCTCACATGTAAGAGGCTTGTCCCTAAATCCAAGGGTATATCTTAACTTGAAAGTTTCATAAAACCATAGCCTAATTGCTATCATAAGCCCATAGCCTAATTGCTATCATAAGCCCAAATCAAAAAACCCTTTTGAAAAAGAGGACTTTGGGCCTAAGATAACAAGTATGCTATGGACTTAGCATCCAAAATCCTACAAAGTCAATATGAATTTCCCTAATTTTAACCCTCTTTGTTGTATGGCTAGGCCCAAAATGATGAGAATTTCAAGGACCTTGAGAGGAAGGCTACAATATATTATAGCTAGAGCCTAAAGGTGATGAATATATTGTAAACCCATGTTTGAGACAAAATGTTGAAAATCTCTAAGGGCATTCTAATAAAAGCCAATGAGAGTAAGAAGAGAGCTTCATTGTAAATGGACCAAAAACCCAATGAAACAAGGGGCAAGTCCATGAGAGGAAAGGGGGTGCTTTTGTAATTGGGCCTTAATTCAAATGGAATAAAAGACTTTCGAAGAACATTTAAAAATATAAAAGGAACTTTTAATTTGGACATGAGCTTAATAAAAGTGGGACTTCTTTTCAGGCACCATTGCACTACCAAGGTCAAGAAAACATGTCCCCACTCTAATTTGGATTCGAGAAAAGTACGGAAGGTGCTTAGTCAAGATTGAGGACATGCATCAAGAAGTGTTGCAAGAAGGGGAATCATCTCGAGAAATAATGACCACCCCAATGGATGACACAACGGCACAAAAGATCTTAAAGGCTTTGGACAAACATAGTGATACCCTCAAAAAGATAGGGAGTTGCATCACTAAGCTAGAAGAGACCAAATTGAAAATGGCCGACCATGTAGAGGTTCTCAATGATGAAGAAGTGGAAGATTGGGATGAAAAAGACAAAGTTGATTATGAAAGGAACAAGCAATTTGAAAAACTTATAGCAGAAACCATAGCCATGAGAAAGAAGATGGAGAAAATACAACTAGCCTTTCGCAAGGCCCAAGGGATGGATGATTGCCTTTATAACATTGGGGGCATAAGCTATAAAACTCCATTTGCATTACCTCCAAAGTTCAAGATTTCTGATGCAGAAAAATTTGATGGAATTGGGGACCCAAAGCAACATGTTAGGAGGTACTTAAGCATTGCTAAAATGAAGGGGTTGGATGAGAAGCAAACTTTGTATGTATTTCCTATCTCACTCACGGGAGGTGCATCGAGATGGTACTATAGTTTGGATCCTAGCTAGACTAAGGCATGGAATGAGCTAGTTGAGTTGTTTGTGGATCAATACATCGTCAATACTATGATTGATGTGATTTTAAGAGATTTGGAGACCGCTAAGCAAGGGGTAAGGGAAACATTCTCCGAATACATGACAAGGTGGAAGGGAAAGGCATTTAGAATGACAAGGTCATTCATCGAAGGTTCACCCATGATTGTCCTAAACCCCTCAAGAGTGGGGCATATCTCTGCACCATTGAAGTGAAAAACATGTCATGTAGGGATCCAATAATTGGTGCAGCACAAATAAGAGGTTCATCCACCTTAATGTGATGGTATGGAAATATGAAAGAGAAGCCATAAGGGATGATAGCCTCGTTGAAACTAGAACCAAGTTTCCTAATCCAAGTTGAGACCTCGAAAGGGAGAATTTTGTCATTGAGAAACTTGAATAGAGTGTTTTCTAGGAGAAAAACTTGTTTGGTGAGGTTTGGGAGCCCCTAAGGGCCTTTTTATACTACAGAGGGGCACCTAGGGTTTCTCTGACCTGTGGCATGCATACGCATAGTCAAACCTACGTATGTAGGGTCAAGGCTACATATGTAGGCTCCTTTACATGCATGCACAACGGGAGGCAGAACCCTAGTTTTCTTTGTTTTGAGTATGGTTTTCTTCCACATGCTTCTCTATATGGATCCTATGGCCCAAAGGAATATTCAAGACATAACTTAAGCTCAAATTTTCAAGCATCAAAGATAAGAAAAGTATAGAGTTGTGCATCCATTCCCTTAAGTTGTAAATTAAGTACATGTCCGAAATAAAGGCATGAACATAAAAGTTGTTCTTAAAATACAACCCAATGTCTCAAACTAAATCCAAAGTTCAGAAATGTGTGCTAAAAAGAGAAAATTATAATAAAAGTAACAAAAAAGAAAAGAAAAGGATATGCTATGATATGCTGTGTGTCTGTGTACGTTTGTCTGTCTGTTTGTAGAGATCACCGAAAGCACCTTTTCCTTGGTCGGTGACTAGGGTCGCCTTTGAGTCCTCACCACCATCACCATCACCATCGTCATCATCATCATCATCATCATCATGATCGTCGTCGTCGTCATCATCATCACCGGGATAAGCTAGTCCTCTAGTGTAATACAAGTCCTTCGTGCTCTTTATGTTCCTGGATAGTGGGCTGAATTTTGTAGGAAAATAGGTTAGAATGAGTAGTTGAAAGAATTTAACAATTTTCATAAAGGTGTTCTGACCAATTTAACAATTTTCAAGAAACTTCTGCCACTCAAATCATGGATAAATATTTGAAAAATGTTATTTACGCAGCATTTTTATAATACTTTTACAACAAACCTTCATTTTCACACCAAATTCTAAGTAGCATGATGTTATTAGATGGACAAAAAAGTAATTTGTTGTGAAAAAATTATGAAAATAAATAAGTCTAAAATTACTTTTAACTTTCATTTTACTTTATTGATAAATGTATATATCGAGAACTTTAAATAATTAGATGTTCAACCAACAAACAAAAGAGAGAAGCAAAAATCTAATTTTCATCCTTGGTCTTACTATAGAGCAAGCAGCGACGCAACGACAAGAGATGAGACTTTGATTCGCCTCTAAAATCTTCATAGAAAGGGCACCTATTTGCATGCCACCACCTTGTTGCAAACACCATCAGTTCAGGTCACTCTTTGATGTTTTATCTCTCTCCAATGTCTCAAGACTCTCAACTTTCAACTGATCTGCCTATTTTTGTTCCTGTGTTTTTCTTTGCTTTATTTCTTTACTTCTTGCGTTATTTATGAAGCTGTTAAAGCAATAGCAATAGTGGTGCTAAATAGCTATGTTACTATTTTTAGCAGCACTAATACTTAAAATACATGCTATAGCAATGGTGCTATAGCTAAATAATAATAATAATATTTTATTAAACTTTCTCTCTTCTCTCATTAATTTTTTTTTTCTTTTCTTTCTTTTTCTCTCTCTCTCCGGCTTCTCTTCTTTCTTCCTTTTTCCTTCTCATTTTTTTTTTCTCTTTCCCTCATTGCCGAGGCCCATCTCGCCCAGTCCTCCATCTCTTCCTTGTTTTGGGTTTATCTCCGGTTTTTTGCTCCGTCTTGCCCAGTCCCCCACGCTGTCGACCCACCATGTCGCCGACCCATCTCACCTAGTCCTCCGTCTCACCGCTCACGCAATGTCGATCCAAGCTCCATTGCCAACCCAAGCTCCATCACCTATCTAAGCTCCATTTCCGACCCAAGCTTCATTGTTGATCCAAGCTCCATCGCTGATCCAAGCTCCATTGCCGACCTAAGCTTCATCGTCGACCCAAGCCATCTCTCCCACCATGTATGAGTTCAGACTTTGTAACAAGGCTGAGTCTATGTCCATGACGAGCACAACTCTTTAGCACTGAGCTTATGCCAAAGTACACGCAAAGAAATAGTTTTGAACATTTGGGGTTCAATTTATTTGAAAATAGGGTCATCTTGTAGTGCAAACAAGTGGGTTTGATTTCAAATATGGATTCAAGTTTTGTTCTTTTAGTGGGGTTCATTGTGATCCTACTATTTATGGATTGTTCTTCTGTTGATTTGAAGGTAAAAAATGAAGAAAGAAAGTTAATTTGATTCTGTATTGTTTCAATTGTTTAAAGGGTTAGTGTTGGTTTAATTGTAGATTTTGGATATAGGTGAATGAAGGTGCAAATAATGGTTTGGGTTCTGTAATTCCTATACCTTTGAACAGAAATGGTGATTTGTGTGGTGGTTTTTAGCTAATTTGGATTTTTGGCAATGGTTGTGGGTGGTTCTTCTTGACTTGCTAGTTGATGTTGGGTGGTTGTTCTTGGTTGGTAGTGGCTGTGGATTGTGCCATTGATCAGTTTGTGGTGTTTTTTTGGTAGTGGGATGTATTATTTTATTGTAGTAGATATATTATTTTTATTATGATGTTTATATTATTTTATTGTGTTGAAAGCTAAAATAGATTTACTGCTGCTGGATGTTTTATAAAATGAGTAGATAAAATAGATAAAGTAACTTTCTGTTGTGCCAAATAGCTAAAAAAGTAACCCACTGTTATAGATGTTTTGTTTAACATTTAAAGTTTTGATCCAACCGTCCAAATACATATGTTATTACCTCCAAGGCTCCAATGCTCCACATGTGTATGGTTAAAAGCAAAGCAAGTGTATTGTGTACAGTTTCCAAATACGTTTTCTTCACTTTTTTTATTTTTTATTTTATTTTATTTTATTTTTTTTGATTAGACTTTTCTTCTTCTGTATTTATTTGTTATTAAAATATACTAGTACTATATTTAGATTTTTGTATTGCAAATTGGTTGTTTCTTATTAGATTCTTATTGAAATTTGAGCGTTTGTTTATCTAATTAATT
This sequence comes from Quercus lobata, assembly GCF_001633185.2. Taxonomy (NCBI): domain Eukaryota; kingdom Viridiplantae; phylum Streptophyta; class Magnoliopsida; order Fagales; family Fagaceae; genus Quercus; species Quercus lobata. Next base: position 97,055,747 of record NC_044907.1, read on the forward strand.
TCGAAAATCTAGGTCTATAGGCAAATTAAAAACTATTGACTCATTCTTTTTCTCAAACTTGTCTTCTCTTAATTTTTTAATTTAACCCCTCTCTCTCTCTCTCTCTCACATAAATAAAACTGTAGTATAGTAAGGGTTCATTTGAATGCAATTTATTTTGTTCAAAATTAAAAATTAAAAATATTATAGTAAAATAATTTTTAAATATGTGAATTGTATCGGAGAATCCATAACCGTAGGTAAACAGTATATTTTGTCTCGGTACAGTAAATTAATGTGAATGAGCCGTGTATGTACTGTTCATACACGATGAAAAAAAAAAAAAAAAAAAAACCGCAGACGCTGAACTTAAAACGCGGATCCAAACGCCTACTAGTATACTTCGGAGGAAAAGCTGGGTTACGTTGCATTTCCGATCGGCTTTTCTGGAGGCAAAATTTTGAACAATGCTGATGCCACCAGGTACTCAAATAATTTAGGCAACTTTATCATGCCGCAAGATTTATATTGCAGAATTATCATCTCCTTAAACGACCTTAAATTTTACATCTATAAATAAAGGCCAATGATGGCCAGTTTAAGGCCTCATTCCATGCCTGATGCTTCTAATGCCTTTTGGTGGTGATGTTTGGTGTAAGTCCTTTAATGGCTGCCTCTTCCCACTAAACTTTTTTTTTTTTTTTTTTAAATGTCAACCATGGCCCTCCTAACTTAGTGCTAATTACTTTTGAGTAGTACTAAAATGTCGTGTTAAATGGATATTCTTTCTGACTTTAGCGATGTATGTTAATTTTGCAGTTGCTAGCAGTATGAAGGGGAGGCAAATGATGGATGTGTTTAATCTAGATTGGAGAAAAATATGGAAAGAATGGGAGCTGCGAGGTCTTGTTATACTTAGCCTCACCTGCCAAATTATTCTTATTACCTTGGGCAAGCGCAGAAAGTATATAGCTGGAAGTTGGATCGGAATTATTGTTTGGTCAACCTACTTACTGGCCGACTACATTGCAGCAATGGCGATTAGCATACTCTCAAATGACCTTGGAGATGTCTACAGGTTCAGAGGTTCTCTTGATGAACAGTTTGCGCTAAAAGCATTTTGGGGCCCCTTTTTGCTGATGCACTTGGGTGGCACTGATTCCATTAGTGCTTTCTCCGTGGAAGACAATGAACTGTGGAGAAGGCACGCACTTGGAGTACTTAGCCAAGCTTTGATAACAGCCTACGTCTTGCTCACAGCTTGGACAAACTCTCGTCTTTCCCTACTCTCTATTCCGATATTCTGTATTGGGCTTGTCAAGTACAGTGAAAGAGTGTGGGTTCTATACTCATCAAGCAAAAAAAAATTTAGAAATTCAATTCCAACTACCTCTTTCAGTGATTCCAATGTAACTGAGCAGTGCAATCTAAAGCAGCTGGAGGGGTACAATCTCACACATCAGGTTCTTGAGTTTGAGGTGTCGGAAAATCCAGCCATAATAGAGACACAAGTTGTTAAGTCTATTTCCGATGCAAGTAAATTACTTACGGCCTATAACTTTCTTGACATGGTTAAAGGTCTCTTTGCAGATGTCCTTCTTGGAGTCCATGATAGGGATGCAAGTAAGGAAATCTTCGAGCACAACAACATGAACGCTGGAGATGCTTTCAAGATAATTGAAATTGAACTCAGCTATATATACGATTTGATGTACACCAAGGCAGAGGTAGTCTACTCTATTTGGGGCATTGTTTCTCGAATAATCTGGATCTTTCTTATTCTCTCTGTATTGGTGATGCTTCTCCCCCTCATGCAAAAGCAGCAACGATACTCCAAGATCGAATATTACATAACTTTGGTATTATTGGTTGTGGCACTTCTTCTGGAGTTATCTGCAATTGCTAGTCTACTTTACTCTGACCGAACAGCCCATTGGTTAATTACACACTACAAAACCACCATCCTTAAAATCCTAGAATATTTTTCACCTCTCGCTAAAAGACGCAGGTGGTCAGATTCTCTTAAGCTGCTCAGCTTCTCCCCAAAAGAAGAAGTCCTACACCAAATTTTGAAGAAATTACGCATTGATAAAATTCTAGAGATTCACCAGTATGGGACCCCTACAAAATTCAGCGAAGGCTTAAAAAAATTCATCTTCGATGAAATCAAGCAATTTAGGCCTCGGGAGAGAAACATTGGCAATGCCACTGTTCTTGAAGCTTCGTTTGGTCGTAGGGGAGGCCGCATGCTCGAAAGGTTCAACCGACATATAGAGCTTGAGTGGAGTGTTAAGTTAGGATTTGATGAGAGCATTATTATCTGGCATCTTGCTACAAAGATCATATGCTCCGACACAGAAGAATACTCCGACTCAGAAGAATACTCCAACCTGGAAGAATACTCCTACCCAGGAGGAGGATACAAAAATGTTTCAAAACGCAAAATATGCGAGCAGCTATCGCAATATATGCTTTACCTCTTAGTGGAGCATCCTTATATGTTGCGGATTGGGATAGGGCAAATCAGGTTTCAGGACGTTCATGCTGATGTTCGGAACTTCATTAAAGGAGGGACAAAAGACGCAAGGATTGCCTCAATTAAAAAAGAAACCACCAGAGGAGGTAGCAAAAGCAACTTTCTGATAGTCAAAGCGTGTAAGCTTGCGTTTGCTATAAAAAATCCCCCGAAGGAGGACAGTGGTAATAAGACCAATGAAGACCAGGAAAGCGAAACTAAAAAAAGAGAGCACTGGGACATGATTGCTAACGTCTGGTTGGAAATGCTAGGTCACGCTGCTGGCCTATGCGAAGCAACAAATCATGCTCGCCAACTGAGCAAAGGGGGAGAACTTCTCACTCATGTTTGGCTTCTCATGGCACATTTGGGCTTAACTGATCACTTCCAGATAGAGCGTAGCCCTTCAATAGTTGCGGCGGTTGCAGGGTAGACAAAGGAATTGAAAGCAGTTACGAACAACCAGCTAGCCGGTGGATTGTAGAAGATATGGAGTAGTCGGTTAAAACTTTTGTAATTTGGGACTCTCCCTCCCTCCCTCCTCCCACCACCACCCCCTCATCCCAGTTTGGTAGTAGTGTATAAGTATTGTTATTCAAGCTAATGTAAAATTTGTAGTTTAGAAAGTGTTATCAGAGGCCAAGAATGTATTGATTTCTTGTGACTGATTAATTAGTCAATTTTCTTAATTAATCACATTAACATGTAATGTATGTGGTAGTACAAATAAATCACAAACTAAAGTAAAATATAGTGGAAAATAAAGTTGACAAGATGATTTGTTTTTGAATTGGGGAAAACTTTTAAGACAAACTTTAAATTAGTCAAGTTTCTTAATTAATCACATTAACATGTAATGTATGTGGTAGCTTAAATAAATCACCAACTAAAGTAAAATGCAGTGGAAAATAAAATTGACAAGATGATTTGTTTTCGAATTGAGAAAACTTTTAAAACAAAAATTTTACTGAGTAATTTTAAGGTCATCACTCCTGAGAATTCACTATGATCACAATAAACGGTTACAAGTAAAGGAATTTCAGTACTTTATACTAACTTATAGTTGAACTTTTACACCAATACTCAATTGGACCAGTTTTGTAGTGATAATCTCTTATTTTAATGCACGACTTTTAGTATATGACTAATCAATAGATGCGCAGATCCTAGTACGCGACTTGATCACCAATTTGAGAAGGATGTTGAATGCGAAGTTCTTTAGTTCATCACGCGATGAAAGATCACGAAATTGTTTGGTCACAAAACCTTACGGTGTATAAACATAGCAGCTTCTTCAAGATGAACTAGAGCAAACTAGGTTTTCGGTCACAATTTACATGAATAACACTTTGCTTCAAACTTGTGCAATTGTGCTTCTTGTGACGACCCTTAAAATAATTCTTATATACATTTAGGGTTGTGAGAAAAAAAAGTCCAAACAAATACTCATGAATTGGAATGAAATCAGAATTGAAATTTTGATTTTCATAATTTTCGACCTAAGAAAAATCGCTAATCACATTTGCGCTATACCTCAAAAGGACTAGTTACAATTTAAACTTCTTGTAGTTATTATTAAAGCCCAGATTTACCCAGTATATACCCGATGTAGGACTCATCACATACCCACAAACATTACACAATCAATTAAATTAGGGCATCACAATTTTCCCCATTTAAATCCCTAGCGTCCTCGCTAGGGCCCAATTTGTGGGGTAATGTCTCTGAACCCATATGAGATTACCGGATCGGCTCTGATACTATAAGTAACGACTTAAGGAAAAGCGCTAACCACATTTGCGTTATACCTCAAAAGTACTAGTCAGAATTGGGGCTCCTTGTAGTTGTATATAAGTATTGTCGCACCCTGAACCCAAATAAGAGCTAGGCACGTGACAATAGCCCACACTTATAAAGTTTACATCCTACAAGTGTGTAAGACCCTCTTAACAGTTAAATAATTATCCTCAAAGAAAATTTCATTAATAAATTTTCAAAATATCCTTAATAATGCAATTCACAAAAGATCTCCAATAATAATCTTCCAACATCAAAATAAAAATAAACTAAATCCTTCAAATTTAAAAGTCTACACAAATGGTACTTTTAAAAATAAAGTTCAAATCTTATTCCATTGATTTCCTAAACTTCACTCATGCATATATCCTAGCGGAAGCCTAAACATATGCTACTCTTCTTCATCATAATCTGAAAGGAGAAAGGGGGAGGGGGGTGAGTTGACAACTCAATAAGTAACCAAAATCCGAATATGTTCTATCTAAAAATAGATTTGTAAAGTAATAAAATGTAATATGAATTTAAAAAAATTATAATATGCTATGAGTTTTCAAAAAAAAAAAAAAAAAAAAGCTAAAAAAGATACATGATCTTAAAATAATACTTTGCAAATAGATCACACACTTTAATCTTACAATTATATCATAGATGATTTAGAAAGTAGTCAGTTTTTCATATATCAAAAGTTATAACTTAAAATAGGTCCCAAAAATACATAAGTTGTTTTAATGACTCAAATTTTTAACAATCTTATGACTATGGTCACGCTATATCCCTATGACTGGACATTAAAGTACCAATGAATAACTCCCATTGGCTGGGTATCAGAGTACCAACAAATAACCCCCATTGGTTGGGTATTAGAGTACTAATGAATAACCCCCATTGACTTGAGTATCAGAGTACCAATAAATAATTCCCATTGGTTTGGGTATCAGAATCAATTATAGTCAAATTGTCCTTAATCATATATATGAAATCATAGTTTTTAACAAGAATATATCTTATTCAAATACACACACACACACACACACACACACACACACACATATATATATAATCATATATTCAAAATTCAAATATATTTGTGATATTTCTAAATTCTTACTTTAAATCAATATAACTAAAAAAACAATTAAAAAAAATAAATCTTATATTTAATACTCATATTTATTGGTGGAAATTCTTTATTCTTTACTCTGAATTAGTATTACTAAAAACAATTAAATGAAATATATCATATATTCAGCAATCAGATATATTTGTGATAATTCTTTACTTGAAATTAGTAATACAACAGAAATAAATTGTAACAACGGTAAACAATTTTCATTAGTTAAAATAAAAAAAGATAAAACCAATTAGGATAAGATTACTTACCTCAGCTAGCTTACCACAAAGAACTTCTCCCTAACACTTTCACTAAAATCCTCAGATCTCACTAACAATTTGTAAGCACAATTTACTGAATAATCAAATAATTTAAGAAAGACTTCTAACAGTAATTGACTAGAAAAAGACTATTAAAATATCTCATAATTGTCAGCTTATCCACACCAAAATTCCACCTAATCATAACATTTTTCTTTATATGTATATTCTGCCGCCATTTATGCCTTAAAAGATAAGGCTATAGTACCTAGAAGTAGTACTATATCACACTAGACAAGGACGTGTGCTACACTTTACAGCTTTCTTCTACTTCATTTCATTTTTTTTTTCTTTCCAATTCTATCAATTCGGGCACAGTTTCTTAAACAACCCAAACTGTGTAGAAAGTTAAGCCTTAGAGCACTCACAGCAGTGGTGCTAAAAAACTATATTGGTATATTTTAGCTCTCCATATACAAAAAACAAGTCCCAGCAGTGGAGCTATAGTTATTTTTTTTAGCTGATTCGCTACAGTGCACATCTATATATAGATGTGCGCTGTAGCTGTGAGCAAAAAAAAAATATAATTTTTTATTCTGCCAGCACCTTTTTTTATTCATTCTTTATCACCGTCCCTCTCTCATCTCTCTCTGAACTCATCACTCTCTCATTCACTCTCTGAACTCATCTCTCTCATTTCACTCTCTGGTCTATCAAGCTCGTCAACGTCGCCGACCCATGAAGCTCGACTCATCCTCATCTCTCTCATTCACTCTCCAGTCTCTCAAGCTCGTCAACGTCGCCAACCCATGAAGCTCGACTCATCCTCATCTCTGAACTCATCCTCATCTCTGAACTCATCTCTCTCATTCACTCTCCAGTCTCTCAAGCTCGTCAACGTCGACTCGTCCACCTCAAGCTCACTCCGGTACAACTTGATTTTTTTTTTTTTTTTTTCATTTTATCAAATCCGGTCTCATTCACTCTCTCTATTTCACTGTCAGCTCTCATCTCAAGCCTCTCAAGCTCACTCTCTCAACGTCGCCGGCCCGACCATCGTCAATGTCACCGCCATCGTCAAGTTCAGACCCACGCCGCCGATCTGCCTCGACGCACTTCTCTTCCGCCGATCCACTTCAGGTCAGTCTCTGTCTTCTTCTTGTGGATGCTTTGGGTTTTTGATTTGGGTATACTCTTCCGCCGATCCACTTTGGGTTTTTGATTTGGATCCACTTCATGTGGATGTCTCTGTTTTTTATTTTTGATATATGATTTTTTATTGTTGTTCTGGATTATTGGCTTGGTGATTTTGGTAGATTATTTTGGTAGATTGATGATGATTATGGTTTGGTAAGTGTGAGTGATGATGATGATGATTAGCGTTCTTAATGGATGAATACGGTAGTTTCTCATTGATGATGATGATGATTATGGATTTTGTGATATGGTGTGCTCTGATTTGGGTGGATTTTGTTGGATATGTTCTGTTGCACAAAACTAGAAACAGAGCACACATTTCTTGTGGTCATTTTAATGAGGAATTGTTAGTTTGGTTTTGAGTTTTGTTGGTTTTGAGTTTTGATATAAATGTACGATTGAGAATTTTCTGTGTGCAGAGAAGTTTTGAGTTTTGATATGCATAATCATGTTCTATTGATATAATTGTAAGTATTTTAAATTTTGATATAAATGTAAGTTTGGGGATTTTTTGTGTGCAGGGAAGTTTAGAAGAGTCGGCGGCGGTATTTTAGAATTTTCTGTGGCAATGGTGGCGGTAGAAGAGTCGGCGGTGGCAGTGGCGGTGGCGGTGGCGGCAACGGTGGTGGTGGCGGCGGTGGCAGCAGTGGCGATGGCGACGGTAGTGGTGGCGGTTGCAGGTGGTTGTAATTGTTATTTATTGTAATGGATATATTATTTTATTGTAGTAGATATATTATTTTATTGTGATGTTTATATTATTTTATTGTGTTGAAAGCTAAAATAGATCCACTGCTGCAGCATGTGCGTAGGTAAAATAGATAAAGTAACTTTTGGTGGAGCTAAAAATCTAAAATTTTAGCTCCACTGCTGCGAATGCTCTTAGACCCATCACGCCTAAAATTTACAACTTCTAGAGATGCTTATCACAACGGAGAGTGAGTGTATATATATATATATATATATATATACTGAGCACAGAAAAGTCTGTAGGTAGTAGCGTCCAATTGACCGAAATATAAATTTAAACTTTTCTTTATTTGCATCATTTAAACTCTTGAATAAATAAATAGTTTCACTATTGGTCAAAATACCCACATGAATAAAATACTCTCATACTAAATAAAGTTTAGATTTGACAAGAAGAAGTTCTTAGGCTCTGACCTCAAATGTGTAGTCAAATCTTTTCTACTTCAGCATTTTGAGTAGTCTCCTCTCTCAAAACATCCGCCAGTATACGCTGACTTAAAATTAGACTATAAACTAGGGTTCCAACATTATTTTCTAAATAAACCCCTTAGTAATATTAATTATAAAAGTTGACCCCATAAACAAAATTTACTTAAATACCCCCTTTTATTTGTATTTTTTTTCCGGGTATTACATTCTCCCCCCGCCCTCTTAAAAGAAGTTTAGTCCTCTATACTTGACATACTTGAGTTCTCAAAATGATATGGATATTTCTCCTTCATTTCATCTTCTAACTCCCATGTAGCCTATCTCATAGACTGGTTTCTCCGTTGAACCTTGACATAATGTATGGTACAATGCTTCAACTCTTGCTCATTCTTGTCCACAATTTTAACTGGTTGCTTTTCGTAAGTTAAGTCATCTCTTAATTTTAAAGGCTCATAATCCACTACATGACTGGGGTCTGGAACATATTTCTTCAACATTGAGAAAAAGGAAAACATTATGTACTCCTAATAAAGAAGGTGGTAAGGCAAGCCTATAAGCAACTTTACCTATCCTCCCTGAGGCTTCAAAAGGTCCTACAAAACGAGGTCTCAACTTACCTCAAAAACCAAATCTCAAAACTCCTTTTATAGGTGAAATCCTCAAGAACACATGATCACTAGAATTTCCTTCTTCTAAGGTTTGCATAACACTTCTACTTACTCTGGGCTGTTTGAATCCGCTCTTTAATCACTAGAATTTTATCTAATGTTTGGCGTACAATCTCAGGACCCAACAATCTTCTTTCTCCAACATCATCCCAACATATAGGAGACCTACACTTCCTGCCATACAAAACCCCATATGGTGCGACTCTAATACTTGCTTGGTAGCTATTATTATATGCAAACTCCACCAAAGGTAGAGGTTGATCTCATGAAGCTTTGAAATCAATTACACAAGATTAATGTCTGTAATAGTTCTATCTAAAAGTCCATTTTTTTGAGGGTGAAAGGCTGTGCTAAACCTCAATTTAGTACCCATCGCCTTATGCATGCTCTCCCAAAATAGAGACGTAAATCTTCGGTCTCACAATTTGATTAATATACAATCAAGCTAACATTTTGAGTGAGAAATCCACTCTAATGGCCAAAAAGGGTACAGATCTTATCAACCGGTCCACAATCACCCAAATTGCATCTTTACTAGTAGGGGTCCAAGGCAGCCCCGTCACAAAGTCCACAGTAATGTCCTTCCACTTCTATTCTGGAATGGGAAGACGTTGCAAAAATCCAGGTGGTTTTGATGCTCCATCATGACTTGTTGACACACTAGACATCGAGCAACATATTAAGCAATCTACCTCTTAACGTTGTTCAACCGAAAAGTCTCCCTTAAATCCCGATACATCTTAGGGTTTAGGGTTTAGGGTTTAGGGTTTTAGGGTTTAGGGTTTAGGGTTTTAGGGTTTAGGGTTTAGGGTTTAGGGTTTAGGGTTTAGGGTTTAGGGTTTAGGGTTTAGGGTTTAGGGTTTAGGGTTTAGGGTTTAGTTTAGGGTTTAGGGGTTTAGGGTTTAGGGTTTAGGGTTTGGGATTTTAGGGTTTAGGTTTTAGGGTTTTAGGGTTTAGGGTTTAGGGTTTAGGGTTTAGGGTATAGGGGTTTAGGGTTTAGGGTTTAGGGTTTAGGTTTTTAGGGTTTAGGGTTTAGGGGTTTAGGGTTTAGGTTTTTAGGGTTTTTAGGGTTTAGGGTTTAGGGTTTAGGGTTTAGGGTTTAGGGTTTAGGGTTTAGGGTTTAGGGTTTAGGGTTTAGGGTTTAGGGTTTAGGGTTTAGGGTTTAGGGTTTAGGGTTTAGGGTTTAGGGTTTAGGGTTTAGGGTTTAGGGTTTAGGGTTTAGGGTTTAGGGTTTAGGGTTTAG